>NW_021634277.1:0-28388 GCF_004799145.2 Neltuma alba | reverse complement strand
TTTTCTAGAGGTTTTATGCTTTTTGGATGACTTAAATGCCTTTTATTTTCAATGTTGGGTTTTGATTTCTGGGATGATTAATCAAGGTGAGGAGTGAGGGCAACGGCCAAGGGGCATGGGCTACTTTGCACTTTAAACAAGAGGGATTAAACTAACGCAAAGGGATAGGGATATAAATCCAATATTTTAAATTATTAAAAAAATTTATATACAGTGTTGACTAATAATATAACAAGTGGCAGGCATACCTTGAGTAAAAAAGAGAATGTACAGCTGGTAAAAAAAAGAGAGAGAATGTACAATTATTGATAAAAATGTACAAAAAATTTTTTTTATGGCTGCTTACTATAAAAAAAATTTGCGCATCATATCTATTTTAACAAGCAAGAATTTCATGTGAAAAATTTGAATTTTCTTTTTTCCCCAACAAGCAACATTTGAATTCTCACCTATTGTAAGATACGACTAATAAAAATTTGGACTAAATTTTCATGGGATAAATTACATCAATTAATAAATAAGTGGTGCTGTAAATTTTATTAACATCGTCGTTGATATGTACATGTCTTGGATATTCGTCGCAAGGCTGAGACTAGAGACCCGTGGCTCTCTCCTCTGGGGCTTACCCGTTCATTTGGTTCGTTCCCGACCGAGACGAGAAGAGGGAAAACCAAAAAGACTGCTTCCCGTAAGAAAACCAAATGTAATCTTGGTAAGAAATAATTAAAAAATATACGTCCTGGGGTGGAAAGGTATCGCAGGGACCGCCAAGTAGTCGCGCTTCGACTCCCATATCAAACTTCAAATTTTAGAGAGCGTAGCGGAAGTGAATATTGCGAGTAAGATTCCCTCGGTTTGCTTGCTTCTTTATACAAACCCCCCATCGAAGATTGGTGTGGCCGGTTTCAATTTTGAATCAGTGCGTCTTAACATTCGACAATGTGGTATTGTAGTTAGGGTTTTTATTCTTGAATTTTCTGAATAATTTTAGATCCAAGACGTCTTGTTTCTGACAAAGCAGGTTATGGAGAGTCTGATTTCGCCTTCTGATTTGTGTTCTTTTGGAGAAGTGGGCTGGTGAGAAAGGGGAAGCTTATGAAGAAATACCTAGTTCATGAAATTTGGCCGCTTGCCGTTATTGGAGATCAGATATTTATGAAACTTCATTTTCAGGGAGTTTGCTTATGACTAAGGTCCTATTTTAGAAGCGACGTTATCATGAATAATCCTGTAAAGAACGTTGGGGCATCGTCCCTTCTGAGCAATCCTGGAACCGCCCCTCAGCCTAACCCCACTAGCCAGCAGCCCCATCTTCTTTCTCAGTCAAAGCCTCCAACACAAGGTGCATCTCACTTTCCTGGTCATTTTCAGCTTTCTGAACCCCAAGCCCAGGTTTTTGCTCATGCCCAGTATCCACAAGCTCATGTCCGTGTGCAATCTCAGGCTCCCCATGCTCAACTTCAAGGTCATGTACAACCTCAAACGCAACCTGCTATTGCCCAGTTGCATAGCACTAATACTAACACTGCGAACATGACTCCACCATCTGTTTCAACGCCTGGCACAGCAAGTGCGAAGCGGGCTACTCAAAAGCCACCTTCTAGGCCTGGCGGTTCCTCCAATGCTAATCCAGCCTCGCCATTTAAGACTATGGAATTGACCCCAGCTGCCAGGCGGAAGAAGCGGAAATTACCAGAGAAAGAAATACCGGAAAAGGTGGCTGCACTTTTGCCGGAGTCCGCCATCTACACTCAGTTACTTGAATATGAAGCTCAGATAGATGCTATTTTAGCCAGGAAGAAGATTGACGTACGGGAGTCTCTTAAAAATCCTCCATGTGTTCGAAGAACTCTACGTATTTATGTGTACAATACATTTTCAAATCAGGTACAAATAGATTCTGAGAAGAAAAATGCAGAGGAGCCTTCTTGGTCACTTAAGATAACAGGAAGGATATTAGAAGACGGTAAGGATCCTGTGGCAGCTGGAGTCTCACAGAAATCAAGCTCCGTGTATCCTAAATTTTCATCCTTTTTCAAGAAAATGACCATATACTTGGATCAGAGCCTTTATCCCGATAATCATGTCATCTTATGGGAGAGTGCTCGTTCACCTACCCAACAAGAGGGTTTTGAGGTAAAGAGGAAAGGAGACAAAGAATTCACTGCAGTGATCAGAATAGAATTGAATTATGTACCTGAGCAGTTCATGGTTTCAGCACAACTGTCTAAGCTTTTAGGGATTGAGGTTGAGACTCCCAAGAATAATAGCTGCTCTTTGGCACTATGTGAAGTCCAAGAAGCTGCAGAGCCAAATGACCCTTCATTCTTCATGTGTGATCCTCCTCTTCAAAGGGGTTTGGTGAAGAGAAGATAAAGTTCTCCATGATTGCTCAGAAGATATCACAGCATTTATCCCAACCCCAACCTATACATTTGCAGCACAAAATCAAACTTTCTGGAGTTTGTCCAGCCAGTACTGGATGTTATGATGTGCAGGTTGATGTGCCTTTTCCGCTAGAGAAGGACATGTCTTCATTCTTGTCAAGCATTGAGAAGCATAAAGAGATAGATGCTTGCGATGAAGTGATCTCTACTGCCATAAAGAAGATCCATGAGCATTGCAAGAGGCGAGCTTTTTTCTTGGCTTTAGTCATTCCCCTGCAGAGTTTATCAATGCTTTGATTGCTTCTCAGAGTAAGGATTTAAAGCTTGTTGCCGGAGATGCCAGCCATTATGCAGAAAGAGAACGACGTTCTGAATTCTACAATCAACCATGGTAAGTCTTCAATTACTTTATCTTTGTTCTTGCGGAGTGTTTCATGCTCAGAATGCACATTTTAGTTGGCCATGATGGTATTAATATTGGAAACTTGAAGTTCCTTAATCCTGTTGAAATTTCTTCATTTATCAAACTAAAAAATGGCGGTCGAAAAGAGTGGCAGCCACTGAAATTGGCATTATCTTTTTCCATGGCTTGCACTATGTTCCTGTTGGCTTGCTGAAATCGCTGCATAAATAGTTCTCGAGACTGAAATTTTTATTTCAGATTTGGCTTTTTAGGCTCTAGGGAAATCGAGCTTGATTAACATTCTGAGAACCGTGTTTGGTGTTCCAACCCGCCTAATACTTTCGTGATGGATTTTGTGTTCTTCTGATAATGCTTTCAGGGTTGAGCACGCTGTCACTCGTTACCTGAATCGCAAAACTGCTGAAAAATAATGCTCCCAGAAGCACCTAAAATATATGGTAGAAGAAGATCTTCTACCGTTGCTCGCAGGTCTTGGTTGCACTTTGCCTGAACACGGGCTTCTTTCCTTGTAAACTAAGAAGAGGACGGGACATGCAAAATTTATGTAAACTTGGGCAGTTTTACCCGACTGAGAGGTGGTAAAAAGAAGAAAGAAAAATCAGAATGAGCTGGAGTTGGGAAAAAAGAAAGAATTTAGTGATTGTATGTTCTAATTTTTTTGTTGTCCGCAGCCTGATTCTGTTTGGTTGAAATCTTGATGTAAAAAATTGGTTCACTAATCAGCATCTCTTTTTGCCTTGTGAAATGCTAGAGTCGGTTTTACTTTGCACATAACACAAAATAAAACTTTGGTCAAGTCAGTGCCTCCATGTGTCCCCCGCCACCCGCAGTTAAGGAAAAAAATTTCAACGCCTGCCACTCATTCACTTGCTATGGGTTACCGAAGAGGTTTCAATGACAGTCAACGATACAAATTCTATATCAGAGATCAAACAATCACAAAAATGATGCATGAGGGAAAAGCCCCAACCCCACAGGGAAAAATAAAATTGCGCAATGCTGATCGGCGAATCCCTAATTCTCTTCAAGTGACGCAGTAGACATGCACGCTTTCATAAATCTTCAGCATTATAACCCAAACCTTACAAATCATCGAAGGTCAACTTGATTGGAACGAACATTTATTTTGATGAAGTCCAAATTTCGACGGTTATTAGTGAAAATGGCAAGGGTCAGTTCTCATGGGCTGACTTACATATTTTCCTACAAACAAGGAGAATGCATTTTGCATTAAATAATGGTGAGTGTTTGTAAATCATGACTTCGATTAGAACAAAGGCTTAGCCTGCAGTCTCTCTCTCAACAGACGTCAAATTCTCAATCCCATGAGCGCAAAGCACGCCTTGGCGCACACTAGTGTCGCCCGCTCTTGTGGCCAATAGTAAAAACCGGATAAGGATGTTTTGCCCCAATCATGCACGAACTCAGATAAGCATTGCGAGTGGGGCGCCCCGACAAAACCATTACGTTGACAGCAAAATGGTCGTGACCTTATCACACCCGTCCACGTGCCCTCATGCCCAGAAGTCAAGGGAACTGAAGTCAAAGTATACGGATTCAACGGTGAAGATCTCATTCTCACGTATATAACATCATTTCTGTATAGTGATGGTAGGCTTCAGTGTCTTCCCCTTGGGTTATTTATGGGACGTGCTGGGTGCGTTGAGGTTTTAGACCATTACGAGTTGCAGAGAGAGAGTGTGAGTGTGTTGTGTTATGGCTACCATGCAGGAGATGGGTCCGAGGAGCCCAGAGGCGAAGCTGGGAATGAGAGTGGAGGATCTGTGGGACGTTCAGGAGCCACAGCTGAGTCCTACTGAAAAGCTTAATGCTTGCTTCGAAAGCATCCCTGTCTCTGCCTTTCCCCTAGCTTCTTCTAACCTAGGTGTGTAATGGTCTTTATATGCACGATCTACCTATGAAGGCTAGCCATGTTTTAAAGATGTTTGATTTCATGATTTTGATCAAAGCAGATAAAAAATTGATCTAGTTTTGATGACATGGCTAGCAGTAAAACAAACTCGATCATAATTCATGCCTGTCTCTTCTTCATATATAAATATATATATATATATATATAGTTTTTTGGTATCTTGTGTCTCTTCCCCCTCTCTGTTTCTCTATTTTGGCCTCAACATGTATGACTTCCATTTTTTTTTTTCAGTGATTGAGATAAAATCAGACACCACCCTGTCTGAGGCTGTTAAAATATTGTCACAGCACAATATTCTTAGCGCACCTGTTGTTGATGTCGAGGCATCTGAAGATGCTACTTGGATTGATAGATATATTGGAATTGTTGAGTTTGCTGGAATTGCTGTTTGGATTCTGCAACAGGTATACATGAAATCAGGGGCATAAAATACCCATTAGTTTGGATATTAATTATTTTTCCTTGCATGATAAATCGATTGCGTTATTGAATGTAGGATTTCTTTGTCTGCTTCCAAAATTGGCGATATGACGCAGATAATTGAGGTTTAAGTTATCTCTCTGTGAAAGGAACCCCCCCCCCAAAAAAAACCAAAAAAAAAAAAAACCAAAAGGAAAAAAGTTTCTAAGATCACGAATGAAGATTAAAGGGAAGAATAGCCTAAATTCAGTAAACCTACTTATTGTTTTCTCAAAGGAGTGGATCACTTTCCTGTGCAACAAATATATCATATATTCTACTGAACCTCTCATGGAATGGAGGTTATAATAAGTATATAGTCTAAAGTGTTATTGAAACAGAAGCATAATATCCTACCTAAACATGTTCAGAGAATATGATCATCTGAATACCCTTCGTTCAATTGGCCTTTCAAGTACCGCATTTTCAATTTTCAAATATAGAGTGGTTCACATGCTTCTCTCTTTTGGAGAAGAATAGGACTCTGAATAGGAAAAAAGATATTTTCTCTTTGGTGGAGAGAAGTGATTGCTCTCAACTTATCATGCAGCATGTGAAAGTAATAATAATAATAATTGAATAAAATGATATGATACCTTGTCATTGTTAAGGTTGTTTTTTTCTTGGATGTTTCAGTTTTCACGCTAAGTGAATATGGGAACTGACTTTCTTGACAGTCTGAACCTCCATCTCCTAGGAGTCCAACAAGTGGAAGTGCTATTGCAGCTGCAGTTAATGGATGTAATGCTGCTCGAGAACTTGAGGGCTTAGGCCTTGGCTCTGCTGCTGCAACTTCAGGAAACTTTTTTGAGGATTTGACATCTTCTGAACTTTACAAGAGTGCCAAGGTTGTGTCTTATCCTGAGAAATCCTTGTTGTTTTTGTCCCAATTCTTCACTTGCAGGATTCGACCCTGTTATGCTAACTCTTTAGCACACAGGTCCGTGATATTTCAGGTTCATTCCGCTGGGCCCCATTCCTTGCATTGCAGAGATCAAATTCATTCTTGACTATGCTTTTGTTGCTTTCAAAGTACAAGATGAAGAGTATTCCTGTGGTGGATTTGGGTGCAGGCAGGATTGATAACGTTATTACACAGCCTGCTGTTATTCATATGTTGGCTGAATGTTCTGGACTTCAGTGGTTTGAGAGTTGGGGAACCAAGATGCTATCTGCAGTTGGTCTTCCTCTGGTGACAGAAAATCAGATTATCAAGGTATCTTTTCAAATTCCTAAGAAGGAAGAAAAAGTTATGGTTCTGAAATTTGAGTTTGAGTCAACTGATATGAAAAGGGGTAGTCAATTAATTCTAAACCTCACCACAGCAGTTGTCAATTACACATCTGGGACAGGCATATATAAAAACCCACTGAACTACAGCATTTCAGTGTGTCTGAAACGTGTCGCATATTCATTTCCATAAGCCTAGGTCATCTGGCGATACAGCTTTCCCTGATGTCTCAAATGTAACATTTTATACATCTCTTGATGGATCCTCCATATACTGTAGACGATGTAAGGAGGAGATTAAGGAAAAGATAGGCTAGGCTACATGAGAAAGGGTGTTGAACTAACTTTGACAGCAAAGAGTGTTGACTTTTGGTATGGGTTTCTTTCGAGAGTTAGTTAAGAAAGGATCGACAAAAAGTTGGCATGATTAAGGAAGAGGCATGGAAAAATGATAGATCGATTTTGAGCGAATCTTGGCTTTATTTCCTGTTGGCAGTTGCAATTCTGTGTTACTCATTTTCTATGATTTTTCTCTATTTCGAATGTAATTATGCCCTTTTGCCCTTGCGGGTGGATTTGCTTCATACATTTCAGTATTTCAATACATGAATTTTGGAGGTTTCCATCACCTTAACCGTATACTGCCATAACTTTAGACAAGTTCTATCTTTCTATCCCTTTCAAGTGAGATGACTGATTTTGATCAGCTTCACAAAATCTCCTTTCCCTGTTTAGGTTTATGAGGATGAACCGGTGCTTCAAGCATTTAAAGCGATGAGGAAAAATAGGATTGGAGGGGTCCCTGTAATCGAGAGAAGTGATGACAAAGCAGTGGGTACCATAAGCCTACGAGATGTTCAATTCTTGCTAACTGCTCCTGAAATCTTTCACGATTATAGGTTTGTCATCTCATCACATTAGATCTCGTAGTTGCTCATTTTCATCTATCACCATTATTCTCTTTGATCTTACCAACTCATTGGATGTTTGTATTGTGACAGGAATATAACAGTAAAAGACTTCCTCACAGCCGTTAGAAGCTACTTAGAGAAGCATGAAGAGGTATTCCCAAAATTAAGTGAATTGGTTACATGCAAAAAGGGTTGCACAGTGAAAGAACTGATTCAATTGCTTGACAACAAGAAGATTAATCGAATCTATGTGGTGGATGATAACGGGAATCTGGAAGGAGTGATCACACTCAGAGACATCATCTCAAGGCTAGTACACGAGCCTCGAGGCTACTTTGGTGATTTCTTTGATGGTGTTCTTCCTCTTCCTCCAAACTGCCGGGTTTAGCAAACATTAAAAACCAATAACTTGGCCGCTTGAGCCTAATTTATTAAGTGGGATGGGTTATGAGTCGCATTCAGGTTTAAACTCTCTTAATTCAGAGAGCCTAATAGCTGATCTTTTGCTTTGTGAAGACTTGTAGCAAAGGCACAAAGCAATTTGCAATTTTGTTGAACGTGTTTAACCTGTACGAGCAAGGGTTGCTGTAAATTTGAGAACGAATTCCCTCAGTTCTGTAACCATGAGCTTCGGCGAGTTTTTTTTCTCCCTCTTTCAAGAGTCGATCACTTTCTTCTTGCGACTGTGTTTTACTGAGTTATTAGTTTTTCTACCCTTGGCAATACGCCGTATTTTATGGTAAGAAAAGAAAGCGAAACAGAGGTCCAGTTGTGAATTTCTCCTCTCGTGTTTCAAATTAGACGTGATTTCCGCTCATAATGAATATATCCTCCATCGTTCCTACTCTGTATAATCCAACGACAAAGTGAAGGAGCGAGCAAGTCAAACAGACTCTCTGATTACAGTATCCTGACTCAAAACAGTTCAACACATTTAATTTGTAGAGGTTCCTCCACCTGGTTTACCAATATATTGTGAGACATGAATTTTTGTGAACAATGGTTCGGTTTTCTTTCTCCATTGTCCGCTCAAAAAAGTGAACAAATGCAGAGTAATACAAGGACGAATATGCAAATGCAACAGCAACCGTTCTCTAACCGTTTGGATAAACCGTTTTCAGCAGCAAGAAAGAGCAAACACGAGTGAACTTTAAATGATGCAGAAAACCCCAAAACATGCACCGGAGTGGCTTTGGTTGTATGGGACAGTTTAAATATCGCACTACAACTGTTGATAAACAGTGATGAAGAATAACATCGGCTGGTATATTCGAAAAGACAAGCTGTCAGAAAATGGTAATGACTGATTAAAAAGGTTTCATATAAAGCCACTGTATGCACTAAAATGGCGAAGTGCAGATTCAAGCTTGAGCTTAGCCAAGTACATGTAATAGTAACTTAAAAAAAAAAAAAGAGTATGCATATGAGAGTCTAATCACAATGGAGGAAAACGCATTCGTAAACTACATCTACATTTAACACGCCAATAATAGGAGCTCGATGACGCCCTGGGTGAAACACAGCACTCAGTGCCAAGGCTTTTCTCTTGAGCTTGTGTGCTTGACCTACCCACAAACGCATGACTTGCGATCACCAAAATGATTAATATTTAATACCACACATCATTGTTACATGCTATCAAGATATCGGTGATATATTCATCCTTCATCTCCATTTACCTGCGAGACTATGATCATCATGCAAGCCTTATGGTTAGGGAATATTCAATAATGTGCAGCCAATTTTCTAGCCAGCCCGCAGTTTCAGCTTTACCTATCCCTCATTTCCATACTTAAACGAAACATTAAACAATCTAATTAAGAAAATTGCAGTGAAGTTACACAAATACGTCTAGGAAATGATAACACCACCCGAAGCCAGATACATGGATGAATATTAGAATATTTAATCTTCGGCTGCAAAGGCACAATTTCAGTCAAACTATTTATACAGAAATGTGTTAAAACACTATGCATGTCAAACTATAGTTTACGGCGCATATACAGAATATTATTACCGTCACAAACTTACAGATATGTAGCAAAGCGTTGTGTTGTGTTCTTTTTTGGTTGTTAGGGGAGGGATGGCAAGAGAGTTCAGTATGACAAAGTCTAGAGATTAAAGGACCTGGAAAATAAACACCTATCCAGATGCAGGATACACATAACAAAAGAAATGTCTTCCAAATATTCCTGGTAAACGTAATTCACCTGTTATGAGAATCCTATATCCTATGTACTCTTTCTCCTCACGTGGTGCAATACTTTAGGCTCTCCTTCAAATAAGTGCAATAAATAGCTTTCTAAATCCTCAGCCGTATACTTAATGTACTTCCCAGCATGCCTTCCCTCTAGCTGACTACCAAACCTTCCCACAAACGAGCGGTATGCAGGAATCACCTTCTCTGATATAGAGATTCGTAATTCTTCCCGAAGCTGAGCATCCGGCACATTCCAAGCAGTCTGAATCCTGTAAATGTCCTCAAAGCATGCATTAAAATTCTTGAACCTTTCCTTCAAAGCATTCTTTGAGGCATTACTAGAGCTCCCTCCAATCCCTTCATCCTTCAAACAGGACAATGCCTTGGTCCAAGAGGCCCTGAGGTAGGCCGTCGCATACTGGCGTATCTGACCACGGCGCTTTCGAACCCAGTCATCTCCTAGGACGTTCCGAAGATCTGAATCTTTCACTTTTCTCACAATGTAGTAAATATTGTTCATCAAAAATATATACTGCATTGCACTGTCCTCATAGATTCTAGATTTTTCCTGAAGATTATACTCCAGCTCTGACATGGAAAACAGCATTCTCTGATGTAAGGGGGACATGGTCTCCAACTGAGAACTGTCACCGCCGTGGGTTTTTTGAAACCGATCAAGATCCTCTTCACTTACTTCTAAAAGTGAGTCTAGAGAGTCACCATAATCCATTAGCAACTTCATGTAGTTCATCACATAACGTGGCATTGGATGAAGACCCCCAGTTAAGACTGGCCTTTTGGAAGTCTCATTACGAACAGCATTCTCAAACTCAGCAAATGAACCTTTAGCTGCCTCACCGAGCACAGTTAGCAATCCTTTGGCTTCACTAATCACAAAATCATCTGAAATCAAAGCTTCCAGGTCAGGGAACGCATCCCTCAAAGCCTCGTACATATCTAATATCCTGAACAACTTCTCCGGTGATCTTCTAATAATTGCAACGGCCTCACCAAAATTCAACAACTGCATAACACACCCTTTTGCAGTCTCGTTGAAACAGGCATCGCTGTATTCTTCAAATATACAGTCACATAGCCTCTTCTCGCCGGTGAGGAGCACCCTGACAACAATTTTAACAGCGTATATCCATTTCTTCATTTTCTCGTCCAACAAGTACCACTGAATCCTCTGAACCTCTTCGATACTCAGTCGCTCGACCCCCAGGATAGCCAAGCACTCATCCAAGGCGTCGCGACGAATATTGCTATAAACCTGAAGGCACTCCCTTTCGTAGCCAGACTTGAGCATTCGGTCAGCAATCTCTCTTAGCTCTTCCACCCCGTCTGGATTTATCAAATCAACGAAGACATCGTCGGCCAAGCTGGCACCGCGCTCATGAAACCGTGCAGAATCGCAATCATTGACCTCATCGAAGCTTTCAAAATTCTCGCCAAGCTCCCCATAATTCGATGAGAACGAGAGACTATCCCTTCTGATCGACCCATAGAGCCTGTCAGCGTCAAGTGGAACCGTGTTCCTAATCAAGGCATGTCGCAACTCGTCCTCTAGCCTCGACATGGCGAGCTGGATCGCGTTATCCGCCCGGTCGATCAGGATTTGAGTCTCTTTACCGGAGGGAGCGATCGAAATTTGTTCAATCCACTGAATAATGTCGTCGACCGCACATAAATACTCGACAACGTCACCCCGAGAATGGAGAAGCGAGTTGGATTCGCGGGAAGGTGCTCCAGAACCGGACCCGTCCCAGCGAAGGATGACTTTCTCAGCAGCTTGGAAGCGGTCAAGGTCTTCTTCAGTCGCAGAAGGCCTGGAATCTTCACCGTTGATGAGGTCGGTGATACTGGACAGGCGATTATCGAAGCTAGAGAAGATCAAAAGCATGTCTTCACGGACCTCCTTAGGAGTGTTGAGGCTCCTAACGATCTGCTGAGCCGTGGCTAGGAGTCGATCATCGGCACCATCGCCCAGACTGGTGGGGGTGGTGGTGGTGGCGGCCATCAGCGCGCAAGAATCAGATTTCTAAATTTTTAGGGTTTCTTCGAATTGGGAGAGCTGAGAAAAACCAGTGAAGAAGAAAGGGAGGGGGAGAATCAGAATGAAAACCGAAAGAAAGGCGGGGATGCTATGATCAACGAAGCGAACACAGGATGGGGCCGTCCCTCGGCTGTAAGATAAAGCTTTTGGGTTTTGGGGCCGCCTAAATAAGGCCTTTGTTCGCCATTCACGCCTTTAGACTTTTCGGGACTCGCGACATTTTCGTTGGCTGTACTCTGTGACGTACCCTCTCTGCCTCGCCCTCGCCTTCATCTTTGCCCTTACATGTTATTACTGTTGGCCGGGGTCCCTCTCTAATTCTTTTTTATTGTTTTAAACTTCTTTTTATCACAATTTCAAAGAATATATGGCCACTAGGATTAGAGATGTTACAGGAGATATTAGGTTGCTATTACATAGAAACTAGTAGGTCATCATTTTCCACTCTCATAGGAATCATCTTTCATATGATTATTTAGCTAAATCTCTTAATAGTACTATTCACGTCCGCAATATATGACCTAATTTTTGAATTGGTTTTAGTCTTAAATATAAGACATATTTATCATATTTATCAATTTTTTTAAAATTATCTCTATGGATATTTCCTCAATCATAATCAAATAGAAGAGGAAGAGGGATGTTAAAAAAGATAATTATGATGTTTTAGAAAAAATTTGTCACTTTTTTTATAATTAACTAATTTACCTAACTTTCTTAATCTAATCAAATTAGTTAAATGGGTTTTATATTAAAGACCGGAAGAGTATAAAGGATAATTTTTGTATCTTTAATTACCTTCTAGTTATTAGATAAAAGATTCTGATGAGGCAGATACTCCTTCACTTTCTATATATTACTCCTCCAATCCTTAATATAGAACATAATTATTGAATTGATTTTGGTCCTAAATATAATACATATTTCTTATATTTATTAATTTTTCCTAAATTAATCTTATGGATACTCCTTTAACCATAATCAAATAAAAGAGGGAGAGAAGATATTAGGAAATATGATTATAGTGTTTTAGAAAAAGTATGTCATATTTCTTATAATTAACTAACTTACCTAACTTTTTTAATCTAATTAAATTAGTTAAATAAGTCTTATACTAAGAATCAGATAAGTATTATGTTAAATTGATGAAATTCAGTATTTTACTCCAAAAAAAAAATGTATGGGTTGAAGTTAACCGTTGTTCTTCTAAATAATTTGAAAATCTTTTTTTCTCTAAGGTCAAACTTAACAAACAAGTGGCAAATTTAATTGATGATAACCAGGTTACAGTGCTAACAAAATACTACCTCCGGTCCTTAATATAAGACCCCGTTTAACTTTTTGTTTGGTCCTAATTATAAGACCCCAATCCATTTTTTCTCTTATATTTATGCATTTTTTTTCAAGATAGTCCTTCTAATAATGATAGTTCTAACCAATACACTTAATTAACAAGGATATTTTAGGAATGACAACACTTATTTATTACAAATAACTAACTTAATTTACTTCCTTAATCTCCTCAAATAAGTCAACTGGATCTTATAAGGTAGTATAAGCCATTGTGGCAAAAAAATATACGAAAAACAAAATAAGCCATTGTAAAAGTTGAATTAGCTATTCTTCTTTTGGGTTTGTGCCCCAAAGTTGGATTAGCTTTAAAGCGGTATAAGGAACAACCAAAACTGATAGTAGTGATTAAATATGAAGGTCTGATTGATTATAGATGAAATCAAGATTTGTTGTTGGCACAAAATTTTTGGCAATTCGCCAGATTTTCACCATCGTGTGAGAGAATGTCCGTGTGGTGTTGAGCTGGCTGGCTGGCTGGCCGATAATAATTTAATTGCCTCTCATACTCAAGTGTGAAATGTTGAACCAAAACACGTTTTTTTTTTTCTTTCTCGTTTCTACCCACAAATAAAACAAGAGGACTCAAACTTCATTGATATTTGAAGTATAAATACTAATACCTATAAGCTAATAGTACAAATACTGTGTTATTAGTAGACAATGATGAGTACACTTAAAGTCAATAATACATATTAGCTCGTTATAGACGTGGACCATAAATTATACGTTATACTATCTCTAGTTCTTAATATAAGAGCTTGTTTGATTTTCATATTAGTTTTAAATATAAGATTTCAATCCATTTTGTCTCTTATTTTTATCTATTTTTTTTCAAGATAGGCCTTGTAATAATAATAGTTTCAATGAGTATATTTAATGAGTAATGATATTTTATGAAAGACAATACCTATTTATTACAAATAATTAACTTAATTAGTTTTCTTAATATGTTCAAATACAGACAGTAATATATTGGAATAGCCTACACATTAACGAGCTAACAAAGTGCCAGTTTCTATCCCTTTTTTCTATGATCAGTTGGTGGGTTAGGCCTTGGCTTCATCTGATTTATAATTTTTAAAACAGTTCATGTCTATCATCTGAAGGACCCTGTCCCTGCATGTCATTCTACTAACAGCGACATCAACTTTTTGCGAGTCATGTTGTGACATTTGAATGGGTCCAGATTAAGAGTGCCCCCACCCAGCTGATATGAAATTTCAATCCCATAATTGTTTCAGGATGCTCGATTCAACTGTCTGTAAAATTATTAGGCAGTGAATAGATGGGAGAACTACATTAAGATCTTAAAAAAATTACAATATAAATCTTAAAACTTATCATTACAAACTGTTTAGATTGGTATTAAAACTTTTTAGTAATTATTTTTTTTTAGAGTCTTATTATAATTCTCCTATGAATAGATAGATGTTAATATCGCTTTCCAACTGGTGATCTTTGTCACAGACACACAAACTTGGTATATGTTCGCAATTAATAATAATTATATCATATTCTATCTTGAAATGTGAGTGAATTGGCAGCATATCCTTTCCCTTTCATTTTGAGGAATTTTTGTTTGTGCTCTCTTCCACAACTTTGGATGATGGGAATCAGATTAAGATGATATTTCAAATAAAATATGGAATTCTATTACGATTGTGGTTGTTGTTATTATTATACAATTTTTTGTCAATATTGTTATGTTATACGAATATTAGACATCCTAATCCTAACATGCATATGGCTTAGGCTGCCTTTGAAATCTGGATTCTTTACGGAACTTTATTTTTAAAGAAAAAATTCTTATCTAACTAACCCCTTTTGTGGGCTAAGTTATCCAGCTAAACTTTAATTATTCTTCCCAAATAATAATAATGACGTGACACTATATTTTATTAAATTTTTCATAAAATAATTCCCCTTTCCAACAAATTAGATATTTGTTCCTGGTGTGCTATCTAGATTATAGCTTAAGGTTTCACACTCAATTCTGGGAATAAATATTAAACACATAAGAATAGAGTTACATGCCAGGTAAATAACGGAGCTGATATTTGTTTTCATAATGATTATCTTGAAATTTATTTCTTTCCCTGTGATTGTGAGTGTAGAATTTTAGGGGGAAAATATAAACGTGTAAATCTGTCAGTTTAATATTATTAATAGGGCGTTGACCTTTGATAGATTGGATCTTTATTTTTCTTTTTTAATTCTTTAGGAATATTTGAATTTTGCATTTCAAAATGCTGGTCAAGAGTCACATTCAATCCCTCGTGGTGTCGATCGGAATTGTGTGGAATCCTGTGATGGTTTCACACTAGGATGCTATGAATAGATAAATAAATAAATAAACAAATATGGAATATTGTACAAAAATATTCTGCTCTGCCTTATGAAATGAAAGGACGACGGCATTTTATTAATTAATTAATTTTTTTTTATAGACCATTTGATTTTTATGGATGGGACGATAGGCGGCTATGGCAATGGCATGATGATATCATACACTCGCAAATACTTCAAATTCTAACATTACACAAACGCTAAATGAATTTTTCACCATTCTCTAGCTACTTTCTCTTCCCCAAACCTTGTTTGCTAGAGAAGACAGGATTTGAAGTTGAATATAAACAACAAAATTAATAAGAATATGAAAGCTTCCTGTTTCATATTTTAATATGCGATGGTATGAAATAGTTTCAGGAGATACTGGTTTGATTATCTTAAAGTCAGTGAATCATGAGAGCTATCATTGCGTTACAGTAATATTCTAGAAAGTCACACGTATTTTTTTCCTTGTTGCGTTTACCAGACGCCAATGCAAGTAGACCCTATCCAGTTGCAAGATTAAGAGGGGAAAAGAAAAAGTTTTCCCGGTAAAAGCAGCTTACACGTTAAAATTCCATACCACTCCTCCTAACGTGGTGCAGACACTACTTGAGGATCTCCTTCAAATAAATTCAATAAATAGTTCTCCAAATCCTCAAGGGCATCTTTGATGTACTTGCCAGCATGCCTTGCCTCAAGCTGACCACTAAACCTTCCCAAAAAGGAGCGGCATGCAGGAATCAGATTCTTTGATGCAGAGATTCGTAATTCCTGTCGAAGCTGAGCATCTGGCACCTTCTAAGCATACAGTCTGATTCCTGTATATGTCTTCAAAGAATGTATGGACGAAGCTCTTGAACCTTTCTTTCAAAGCATTATTCTTTGAGGCGTTAGAGCTCACTCCAATCCTTTCATCCTTCAGTCAAAGAGGCCTCGAGATAGGCTGTACTCTAGGCGTATATAACCACACGACGCTGGCCAACCCACTCGTCATCTCATCTATTCCAATTTCAAATAGGCATTACAACCTTTTTGGGTTGAATTATTTTCCACAGTGATTATGGACTCATGTTGGCCCAAAAAAAAAAAGAAATGGCTTGTCCATTTTTTTAGGTGGCATTATGAAATATACATAAAGACTTCAATCAGTCTAGAGCCAGGTTGAAAAAAATAATTCAACCCGCCGACTTGTCATAAAAATGACAAGTCAGGTTGAAAAAAATAAGAACCATTTGACGCAGTTCCTTTTAGCTTGCTAGCCTTTTTTGAATTTTTTTTTTTAATTTTAATAAGAAATTTTTTTATTATTTTCACTTAATTTACATATAACTATGTATTTTATTAGAAACTCTGATTCTAAATTTGATTTCTCATTTTCTTTATTATTTTACTATTTTTATACTAATAAAATAATTATTAACAATGAATTATATGCTTAGATTTCAACTTTTGAGATTAATTTAATTATATAATTATATGAAAATATAAGAATAAGAAGAATTTGGTCTATAAAAATTTATAATCTAGTTTAAATTTTTTAAAAATATATGTGTACAAAAATTAAAATAAAAAAAAAAGAGCGGGGCGGGCTGGCAAAATATGAGCCCGCTAGGAAGCGGTCTTTTTAAGACCGACCCACATGATCTTGAGCCCGTGGCGAGCTGACCCGTAACCGGCATCCGGAGCGTTTTACCACTTCTAAGTCAGTCATTGTGACTTCAAATTGACAAGCCTTTCTAAGTTGGCTGAGACTGTAACTTCAAGCCGAATGATATTTTATCCCAAGTAAACTACACTACTCATGCCCGGATAACCATCATGCATAACAGGGTACGAGACAAACCTGTGAAGAAAATGCATTTTCATTTAAGCAGATAGCCAACACTCATATTAAAATCTCAAACTCTAAATGTTATATCTAGCTGGTAACTAGACCGGCTATGTCCACTGATAAGCAAGCCAAGTGAAACGTAAAAGCAACATATTTCAAGCATACCATTCTATGAAAGAACTACTGGAAACAATTACATTGGTTTCCCACTTTACTGGTACTAATGTCCATTTGAAGCCACATCCTGACAAAAATTGAGCTCAATTAGAAAAAAGAAATTGACTAATATAAGCATATTATATCACATTAACTAAATCTAGATAAGAAACGAGGCATAACTTTTACCAATGTTGGATACTGATCTTTGATGCTGTGCATGGATTTCAGCATCATCTCTAGACTATCTTTAGCCAACAGGAACTTTACATCCAGTTCTCCCAAATGTAATGGAGAATCATTTTGAAGCTGAAATAATACAACCACATAAAATCAAAGTTTACATTTTCACTTAAATTAGGTAATGTCTATGTACTTTAAACATATGCAAAATTAAAACGATAAGTTAGAGAGGAATAAATAAGGCATTTATAGATGCTTCCTCTAATAAAGATCGAAAGGAGGTACATACCTTCAGATTAATAACAGCTGAAGGGTCTGTTGATTCTTTGTCTGGATTTGCCATATTCCATGTCATTGCCTTTAAACGAGGCACAGTGTTCTGAATAAAATTTGATTCCAATACAATGTCAGATTAATTGCTCCAACCCAGTGCCTAGATAAAGTATGCCGACCAATAACTGACCTGGTCTTTCAGCACATCTTCTTGCCACTCTCGTTGGAATTTCTGCAAAAGAAGTGTCAACAGTCTTTGCAATTCAGGAAGCACCTCAGCGGGAAACAGCTTTTGGATATCATCCTTGCTGATATTCTCATAAACACACCTCCTTATTAACATTCGAAGACACACCAGAAGCTGCAGGTAGAGAATAGAAATGAATAAATTATAATCTGTAGCAGGAGTTATCTAAGAAGGTTTAGTTCCTAGATGCCATGTGGATTTGTAGCTTCAAATCTAACTGAAGAACAACTCCTCCCCTTCCCACAAAAAGCTGGAAGATTAAACAATTTTACACCTTATCTAATGTAAAGCTAGAAATGAGAGCACAAAGTTGGTATTCATTGATCATAACACTCTCAAATACAAATCAGCGAAATCACACAACCATTTTGCCGATACAAAACAGTAGCGTTTCCAAACTCATTCTCAGGCCTTCTAGTCCAAGTACCAACGAAGCAGAGACATAAATAAACATCCAGATTCAGAAAGTCAAAATAAGAAAGTGTGAAGTGAAGTTAGACAAGTTCAAGTTGCCCAACCAACCGTACGCATCAGAGATAAACCCAACCCCAAGGTCCAATTCAGACCAGTTCAAAATTTCCCGAGAAATTAGCATAACTACGCTTGTAAATTAGCGAAGTAAGCGGTGAGACAGAGAGAGAGAGGAGGGGCTAGGTACGGGGTCGAGGTCGGAGTCGTTGGGGAGCTGGAGCATGTTAAGGATGACACGGCGGTCGGCGGCGTCCAGGCCGGTTTTCCGGGTTCTCCATAGAGCTTGAAGAATGTATTCGACGGAATCTTTGGAATTAGACCTCACCAGTAGCGGCAAGTGACCCCATACAGTTTGCTCCATTCACCGTCTTCACCCCCTCGATTTCTTCTCCACGCAGCGACCTCGGACGGTGCTCCCCGCGATCGGATGGCGGCTCTACAAGCACGCATTGAAAACACACTTTCTAATAGCTAAATTCATTTTTTTTCTTTCGTATTTATATATATATATTTTTTAAAATAGTCTTTTTACTAATAGTAATTCTAATTAATATATTTGATTAGTAAAGATATTTTAGTAAAAGATACCACTTATTTATTATAAATAACTAACTTAATTTTTTTTTAATTTTTTTAAATTAGTCAACTAATTTTTATAATTATTACTAGAAGTAATTTCTAATTTAAAAAAGAAACATTTTTTCCATGATAGGCTTTTGTCGGGCATAAAAGTCTAACGGCGCATAAATAAGACTGTAATTTTATGTTCTAACTAAAAAATTAGAATTAAAATAAAACATCCTTTAAATTCGATCCTGACCAAGACCAAAACTCAGTTTGTCAGATTTGTTCTCCAATTCCTGTATTTTTCTCCTGCATATATGGTTTATGCTGGCTTGTGGATTTCTCTGAATGTGGGTTAAGTGTCTATTCATTTGTGCTTTTATGAGTGTGATCCGAATCTGAGTTTGTTGCGTAGTGCCCATTGATTTGTCCCCATTGGTCCTTAATTTCAATTTCTCTCCCCAGCCTTCCACGGACGTCGATGATGATGAATGAGGCGGACCGAGGCGGGGATGATGATGGTTGTAAAAAATAAAATTAATGTTATTATTTTATCTAAATATCACTTTATCCCAAAATTAATTTTAAATCATCATTTCCATCCCATTCTCACCTTCATTCTCAATTTCATCCCTATTTCCGAGACATCAAAATTCAAGCCTGCCTAGGCGCCCACATTTCTGTGTGAAGAAGCAGCCAAGGAACGCATAGAGGGAGCGCTGTATCTCATTTGACGACATGGCGCCGCATGACATCCGCCGTCCCTTCAAAAGGCCGGTCATCTCCGATCAACAGAGACGCAGGGAACTCTCGCTTCTCCGGCAGGCACAAAATCGCCGCGATGCTCAGCACCAAGCTCGCTGTTTGGCTTCCACTGCTTTCTCTCTTGCTTCCCAAACCCTTGAAGCACCTATTTCAGAATCTGAACTCGAGGTTGAAGCTGTACCCGAATCCCACCCGGGTCATGAGCCCGAGAGTGAACAGGAGCCTTCGCCCAAGGACTTCGATGTTGTTCGGGCCTCCAAGCTCAAAGGCGCAGAGGCGAGGAAATGGTTTGCGAAACAGCTTATGCACCCTGAATGGATGATCGATATTCCTGATGGACTTAGTCAAGACTGGTATTCATTCACTATTTTTTCACTCTTCTTATGAATCTTATCTGAGTTTCGTTACTTAATATAACCCGCCCCTTTCGCTCTAAAACGATCATTTCAGTCAGTCTGTCCGTCCGAATTTTGTACTTCTAGCGTTGAGAAGTGTTTTATAATTGATCACTTACGCCCCATTTTGTAAATGAGTTTTGTTCTCCAGGTATGTATTTGCTAGGCCATCAGGTAAACGGTGCTTTGTAGTTTCCTGTAACGGAACAACTATCAGTAGGCTAAGGAATGGATCTATACTGCATCGTTTCCCGTCTGCTCTTCCAAACGGGGCAAGGAAAAAGGATGTCTCCGGTTCTGCTCAATCTTATTCTATATTGGACTGCATCTTTCATGAGGTTAGCCTTTTTGTATCTATCAGTAAATTTCTGTTATAATTATACTGTTGGTGACCTGTGACTTTGACCCACAGCTCGATCAAACTTACTATGTAATTGACATGGTCTGCTGGCGGGGCTACTCTCTTTATGACTGCACGGCGGAATTCAGGTTTTTTTGGTTGAATTCCAAGCTTGCAGAGAGTGGTGCTTGCAACGCGCCTTCACATTATCACAAGTACAAGTTCAGTCTGGTTCCAGTATATAATTGCGACCACAATGGTCTATATGCAGCCTATACAGAAGCAGCACCATATGTGAAAGACGGCCTTCTCTTTTATAACAAGTAAAACTCCTCTTCAACACTAGTTTTTTCTCATGTGGAAGTAGACCTATAAAGCAAAGTGCTAGAAAAGTATTTTATCAATGACGACCTAGGTGAAAATGCTTTCATCAGGTTGTGCAATTGGAACATATGCATAACTACTTTATAGTTAGTCACTGAGTCTTGTTGAAATGTTTACCTTGCATCCTTTAGACTTAATTTGTAGAAGTAGAAATCAAAATTAATGATAGAAAGAACTGGTTCCTTTAAATATGTAAATTTTTGGTGTGAGGAACCTTAGTATTCTATTGCCTTTCCCCCATTTCTAGTTGCAAAATTTGCTAAATATGTGGATAAGTGGATTAGTCTTGTGTTGTTCCTTCTTAGGTTAATCTCTGTGTAAGATTTTATTGATTTCTCTTTAGTTGGAGTTGGAGACACGTGCATGATGCTCCTAGCATAAAGATAGTATTCATTGCTAAGAAGCTCTCAGTTTCTAAGATTTCTTGTTATTTTCATTTTCCTGACTCGATTTTAGTACTGTCCTTTGATCTATTTTCTTTCCTAGGCACGCGCATTACCAGACAGGAATTACACCATTAGCTTTGGTTGGAAGGATGAAAACTGTAGTCAATATGTTATTGACACAAATAATGAAGGCCATGTTCCAAGCCAACAACAGGTGTTGTCAAAAGTTTCCTTCTGTTACTTCTTATTTATTTCAATAAATATTCGTCTATGGATACTTGGCCCTTGTGTGATTGAGCTGTGTATGCACATGAACGGATATGCTTGTGCCTCTGAAGTGATTCTATATCAATGCTTTTAGTTAGTTATTTGGTTTTGTTTGCTTCGTTTTCATCGCAACTGTCTATGCTCTTTAGACGTTGGGCAAATTGAATTTGGAAGCCAAAGCACACAATTACTGCAACATCAAATTGAAATTTGCTTAATCGGTCGTGCTTATTTTCTAAACTAGGTGGTTTTCGAGCTACAAGAGGATGGGAGACTGACTACATCAGATGATCCTCCAACGGTATTTGGCTGCTTGGATGGAAGCTTTATAGAACAGGTATGCTTGGGAGAGGCTTCTTTATGAAATCCTATTGTTCAGTGATGTTTCCCTTACAAAATCTACTATTCTGGTTGTCCTTGCTGGAAGTATCATCAGATTGCCATGAAATAGGGCAATGAAGGAGTATGCGTCCTAGACATCACAGGGACTGTTTCCCATCATTATCTTTTGCCAATTAATTTCTGATTTAAGTTTCTTCAATTTTCAGTCAGGACTAAAATCAGGATGTCTGGTACGATTTGCAATTGGAGAGGGAGGATTGGTTTTTGTTGATGGGAAGCTTGAGAAAGCTGATCTACATTATCTTGGCAAGGCCAATCGAGCTCGAGCTTCTGCTGATAGTTTCTCCAAGGTTTGTAAAGGGCTACGTCTGATGACATTCTTAAGTAGATTCCACATCCTGTTATTATTGAATCTGATGGTTTCGTCCAGATCGATGGGCAAATTGATACAGGAAAATGTAATAGTAAGGGAATGTTAATGAAGTATTCAGTTTGGATCAATGACAGGAGTTCAAAATCTTTTCTTTGCAGCCATAACATAATTCAGTTTCAGTTATTTGTCACTGCTTATCAAGTTTGTGCTCTACCAGAAATCCAAAAAGTAGTAAAGCAACTGCACCCTTAAGTTGTGAACTTAGCAACAAATAACAACACTTGTCTCCCAGCTCCGAATTGTTGCGCGAAATGAAAGTATAAGGCTGTTGTGCTGGATCATTCGCTTAAGCTGATTTACAGTCTGATTCATAGGCCCCTTATGTTTGGTGTGCTTATTTGCATAAACTCACTAAATTAAGAACCACCATTAATTTGCAATCACATTTTTCATTTTCGACATTATTGGTGGAGATTTTGATTAAAATGTTAATTCAATTTGCACTTGCAGGTTATGTTCCAGTACAGTGTTCGGCATTCTCCCCTAAGAATCGATGATCTGCTGGCATCTGTCAGCGCAGCAGTTGATCAAGGAGCCAAACCATGTGATATTGAGATGGATGGCTGATACTTGGTAGTGATCAGTGAGAATTGACAACACAATAGATACGTGAAATTCATTGTGCTGCTTATGTGATCAGGGCTTCCATAGTGGAGGATCCTACAAATTTGCAAGCTGCCACTCATGTTCAGATACGAAGAAGCGATAGCTCATAGTCATATTTTGAGAGTTGCAGATATAATTATTAACCCAGGCGGTGAGCAATTTCATGTCAGCAAGATGGTGATCCACCAGCCCGGGGGTTCTTTGTTGCTGGTATATATTGTCTTTGGTTGAGATTGTGGTGCTGCGGGCCTTCTAGCAATTATCGTATCCCAGATGCTCGAAATTTATTATGATCGTAAATTGTAAATTTTTTTTTATTATATCCTATGTCAGTTTCTGGCTTACTCTAGCTTGCATGAGGATAGTAATTCGTTTCGGCGATCAGTCTATTACTGTTGATCAACTCTGGACTTAAAATTGGAGATGTAATTTAATCTGCTGAAATGGTATTTCCAGAGGACCTGAACTAAGTTTTACTTATATGATGGTATTGATCGAGCGATAAAAATGTCATTTATATCCTATTACAAAATTTTTGTTGGTGAAAATAATATGTAATTTTAAGTTGAATTGGATTCTAAATTTTGGATATTATATATCCAATAATATATGGATAGAAGACATAATTTTTTTCCTTGACAATATATGGAGAGAATGTGGGTAGTGATTAGGACTGAAACGATAAAAATGAGTACGACAAATGTCTTTAAATTTTATGTAAAATTGTTTATATTAGATTTAGTGTTACACACACACACACACACACACACACTCATGAATAATCGTCACATTCATAGCATCACTTGACCAAGAGGAAAGCGATTTGCTAGGCCTGCTCTATTAACAAAACCCCATTATGCTGCAACTTTTAACCCAGCTCACCCTTAAGCTGAGGCTTGGTAAATAAGGCAAAGCGCGGGCGACGGTTTTGGGCGGGAGATGTCGATGTGGGGCCAGTACGCTTCCGAGAGTTGACAAGAAAAGAAGTGGTTCTAATCTCTGGTCGGGCATCAAAAGTGCATGGGAAAATGTCAGAAATGGCATTGAACAAGTCGACGGGACTGATCAAATGAGATGGAAATGGAAGCTTAATCACCCCATGCATACAGATGCAAAACTTTCATGTCATTAGTCCAGCACACTGGTGGATGGCCTTTGTTGATGGTGCAACATAAATGTTGATGATACCATGCATGTGCTTTGTGATTTTTCCATCACTGAGAGGCTTTGGAGGTCCATAGTTGACCCATTGCCACACCAAGCATTTTTGAACGCTAACCACTCCGATCAGACCCAGAAAAATATCAGCACCCAGAGATTATTGGGGGAGACGGCTAACTTAGCTAGGACGCTATCTTTACTATCCTCTGCCACCTTTGGAAATGAACGTATATTTGAGGGCAAAGTGCAGTTCAATGCATCTTGGCGCAGGCGAGAGCAACTCTTGAGTCACGTAATCATGCACGAAAGAAGGTGAGTGGCATTGAGAGGGCCATAATTTGCCAAGCAACGAAAAAACCTGGAAACGACCAGATCATCGATTGGGTATGCGTGAACGTGTGGATGGTGCATCTTCTGAAATTCGTCAATAAAGAGGCTGTGAGAGCCTCTTTAGGCAACTTCAGGGGGGGCTTCTTACAGAACCTCATCAGTGGAGATAGTCTTCACGCGGAGCAGCTCGGCTAAACGTCCCCTAATTCTGAGAACGAACTCAATCGAAGCAGTTTGCGTCGAGACACGACATCCAGATTGTGTTCTGATTTGTGAGGTCAAAGGGCTGATGGAAAGAGAGTGGATGCCAACAAGAGCTGGTCTTGCTAGGGCGTCCGCTCATAATCCATTGTGAGTTTGAATATTACAGCTACTGATGTGAGGACTTGGTGAATACCTAAAAAAACAGAGTGGACTGTTCTCGGAATCTCAAGTGAAGCATACCCCTCGTCTGGCCAATAACGAGGCGGACTTTCTGGCACGCCACTCACTGACACACTTTGGCCAGGATATTATGCCATTTCCTTGCCTATGAAGGAGCTAGAAAGAATCTGAGTCTCAGATAACCCTGATGTAATCATTGATTCAGTTTGAATCTGGTTTTCTTATTTAACAAAAAAAAAAAAAAATCCAAGGAGCATAACTCATCAGATGATAAAATCTCTGGTCAAGAACAAAAAAATAAATCAGATGATAAAGTCGATGTCAACGTACCTTTTCTTCTCTTTTCTTTTCCCCCATTGCGAAATTCAAGCTTCTCTTCCATTTTGCTTATTATTGACGTTAGATAATAGAGTTAAATTTTAGAAATCGTCGGTTCCCGTATATGTAGCAGAGGTGTCTGTAAGGTTATTTCAGCTCTGGGAGCAGCAACATAAGCATGTATTCGATCTAACCAATGGCTATGGCCATCAATGTATAACAGGAATTGTACAGGCCAAACCTCTATCTTGCACAGAAGAGGAAACGATAAACTTTATTTGCTTCACACCAAAATATACCTTGCTTGCAATATTTTTATACAAAAAAAAAAAGAAAAAAGAAGTGCATATAAGAAGACTTCTGTACAAAAAAATGTATGTAAGAAGACAAATTAAGTAGCTAAGGTGGTAGGTTCACAGCCATCATGCACACATGCTAAGACATCTCTGTAATCCCTTGAAATGGTAAAAGAATCGTAGACTTTTCCATCACTGCTTTTCTTATACTCGTAGAGGAGAGCAGAGTGATTGAATGCCGTCAATTTGACAAACCCAAAGTCAAAGTCTTTGTAAAGGCTCCAACTTGGGGTTACTTGGCTGAACTTAGATAAGTGGCTCCCTCCTCCTCCAACAACAACATGAATAGTTCCATTAACATTTCCAGAGTAATGTGACCTTTCTGTATTCACACATTGATTCTGCACATATATTTGGATTGTCAGGCAAATGACATGAAGATAATCAAAACCTATTACTGAGTGTATGAGAATGCACAAAATGAACGAGCATTTATCCCCAAGTTAGTAGTCACTGTTAAAAAGTTGAGCAAACAAAAGAGAGAACACATCTTGAAACATTTTAGAGTGAAGAAAATAACTGCAAGTTGGTTTGATTTCAGAAACTATTTCTTTCTTTTGGCTATCGTGCTTACCTGATAAATGGGACATGTTCTTTCGTAGTTATGGACGTGACCATAAAACGCAATATCTACTTTGTATTTCTGCCAAAGCTTCTGCAAGCTTTCCCTTCCCATGGGCTCTTCAAATGAGCCCTTTAAGCCATAATAATAATCAGATGAATATCCAAGCACTCGATGCGCAGCAAAGATCAACCAGGGCTGCTTTTGCCTGTCTACTGTTGCAAGGCAATGCTCAATGAATTTGTACTGATCTGATCCTTCTCTCCAGTCGTGTTCAGTGTCAGCTATGCAGAAGCGAAACATGCCATAATCTGTAGCATACCTGCATATATTCGACATTAGACTCCCTTTATTGTTCAAAAAGCATGTACAGCTCTATTAAATTACATTTAAATTAGTTAAAACAACTGAATCGTATTCTGCAAGAAACTAATGAAAATTACCAGAATTTCGCCCTGTTTTCTGCAGGAACAAAGAACATGGTTTCAGCCAAAACTCCGCATTCCCCACCAGAATCCATGGTGTCATAGAAAGATCCTGAGTTGGGCCAATCGCGTTCATGGTTGCCACTGCAGGATTAGATAAACAGTATTATTCAGCTCTTTAGATAAAACCATCTTATTTACATGTCAATGGAAGAAGGTAGTGACAATTGGACAAACCTTGCAATCATATATGGCACCTTTGATGCAATAGGTTCTACTTGAGCCGTGAATTGGTCCCACTGTGAGATGTAACCATTCGCATATGTTATATCTCCTATATGGAAAACGATATCAATATAGTCTAAATCCTTGATAAGCTGGTCAGTGGTGTTAAGCGAACCAGGCTGATAATTGCTGTACTCATTTGAACCATCACGCTCTGCCTGATATAACCAGGGGGAAAAAAATAATTAAACGCTTTTCCAGTTTATCAAGTTTAAAATTGCCATAAATTAACAATTATGAAGAATGGTTATTTATGACAGTCTCCGGTGAGTTGCTTATCAATTATTCTATGTCCCGAGATTCAAGAATAAGAGGTTCTTTACGTTAACTTTTATCTATATTTTATTACTACCTTCCCCATGTCACCAAATATGATAACACGTTGCAGAGAGTTCTGTCCAGGATAAGGTGATGACTTGAATGAATAGCTCTTGCTCCAAACATATTTTCCATTAGACAAAAGATGTCCCAATCGGTATGTGTACCTGAAACAAAGTTTTTTGGTAAAGAAAATCAGAATAATACTGATTTCCAATAATGTTAGAAGCATATATGAGTGCTAGTATTTTAGGTCATACACAGAATTTGGCCAAAGATTTTTTAGGAAACTTGTGTGTATGAAACCAGGGTCACGCCAGCCAACAGTTCGTGCTGGTGAACCTGCAGAGTAGCAAGAAAAACATTTTATGTAACACAGTTGCACAAACCATCAGCCAACCTCAATTCATTAAGAACGAGAGCCCTTTTCAAAATATTACCTCTGGTCGTAATTATAAGACTTCGTTTGTAGACTACAAATAAGGTCTTATAATTAGAACCAGAGGTAATAATAAAATAGAAACTATGCCATATTTTAGAGTTTTACAGCTTCGAACATATAGTCACAAATCCGCTCATTAATGATTTTTATTCATCTCTTGACCAAGGTGATTAAGGAAGCTAGGAAAGAATTCAGTAGGCTACACAAATTTTCTTAAAACTACTAAGTGGATCAAATAACACAGAAATGCCATCTATGAATAAACGTCCACGTGGTGAGGGATATCATTCAAAGCTTTTGTTAGAATACTAGGTAAATCAGCTTCATGCATTTAATAACCAACCCATTGAACAAGTTTATTAAACTCACCACACATGCTGTTACGACCAAATGTCAATGTTCCAGCAGGAGATTTTGATAACAGTTTTCCCTCAAGACCCCATTCAACAAAAGGAACGGCTTCAGTTATGTCATAACCGCTTGTCCAGGTAATGGTCATCTGCAGAAGATAAAAATTCTCAAGAAAATGTTTAGCCTGTTTAGGTTCACAATGCTGAAATTACTGCATAACCCAACTAGAAATTCTTGGATACTTAGTAAAACGAAATATAATCAAATCATCATGTAATACCATGTCAGAATCAGCAACTTTTAACAACAAATTTTATACGTTCCTTTCAGAAAGTTTCTTCTTTGTTCAGGAGTGTGCTCAACAATTCAGATCATTACATTATCAGAAAGGTCGGTAATGTATTTTGATTTGCTTGTAACTTTTAAGACTTTATAATGCCTTTATAGAGAGGAACTTCAACATGATATCAGCACCTCAATAGGTGAAATAAAGGCAATGAACTAAATACCAAGGACCTTAAAGTGAGGA
>NW_021634276.1:0-58056 GCF_004799145.2 Neltuma alba | reverse complement strand
ATAACCGTCGTGAAAAAAAAAATTTTAGTCTACGTTTCAACTTACTGATCAGGATGGAACAGGAGAACAAAGCCTCAAAAGAAGTCTCTCACCCGTTAAAAGCATTCTGATGGAACAAACATAGATTCTTTTTCGCCGTAATAGCATCATTTAGCTTCACCTTCAGCCACCAGATCGAAACCACTAAGATTTAATAAAGATAAAATCAAAGACTCAGATATGTTAAAAATTAGATCTCTTTAAACTCAAATTAAACATCATATTTTTAACCAAAGAAAATAATCATATCAAACCACAAAAACTATGAAATCCGTGAAAAGAGTGGAGGTGAAAAACTCACAAATAAGAATGAAGAGGATGAGGCAATGGCGACGGCAATAGCGACAGCTACGGTGATGGAAGAACATGGCGGAAATGATAGAAGCAATCGATAAACGCTGACAAATGTAGGAGGAGGGAGAAAATTGAGTGAGGATGGTATGAGGGACTACGAGCTCTGACTCTGAAAAGTGAAAACTATCGCACGATGAGACTTTTTACGGCGGTTATTTAAAAAACCGCCGTTAAAATTATTTTTACGACGGTTTTTAAAAGTACGCCTATAATTATAGAAATGTCGCCGTCATATTTTTAACCATGTTTTTTCTAATAACCGCGTCGTAATTAGCGTCGTGAAAACTCTATTTTGTAGTGGTGGTGGGTGCCAAACAAAATGGGCTTCAAGTAGCCATGCCATCCAAAAACAATAATTGATTCTCATTACTAGAATTCAAAGCA
This sequence comes from Neltuma alba, assembly GCF_004799145.2. Lineage (NCBI taxonomy): Eukaryota > Viridiplantae > Streptophyta > Magnoliopsida > Fabales > Fabaceae > Neltuma > Neltuma alba. The sequence goes on along the minus strand of NW_021634276.1, from coordinate 57,279 downwards.
CAATTTTCTTTTGCTGATTGTTATATCTTATTGCCACCTTGGTGCCCACAAATACACACATTCATTCATCCTTATTTTTCTCATATTAGTATTTAAAGATATAACATATAGTTTCATAAAATTACTATTGTATGAATTGCAATTTGGATTAGATATTCAAGTATATGGCTCACATGATGCATGAAGATCACAGCAAGTCTTGATAAAAAAGCTTCTTAAACTCATCCATATGAGCTTCCTGAAGGCACATAGCAACCACAACAGAACCATCTCCTTCAGGGCTGTGCATAAGCAAACAATTTCCATCATCTTCATAAGGTCCAGGTCCCATGTACTGTTCCTTTCCCCACCCAAAATCAAACCCATATAAAGGCAACGTCAGCCAACTCACCACTGTAATATTAGGGTTTCCATAAAACGGTCCTTCCTCTTTCCTTAACAATGAATGTATATCTTGAAAGTCTTTCAAGTCCTTCTGGTTCTTCAAGAACTCTATCGACGACCTCACGTAGTTGTCTGTCACCTTCTCTATTGTTTCCCTCACTTTACTCGCAGCAAACCCTAATGGCTTCGACATGAGATCACCTGCCATGCTCTGAGCTATCACATCAAAAGTTGCAGTTCCAAAGAACTCTCTTGGCAGTTCAGGCCTCATGCGACTCCTTGAATCAATAATAATACCCATTGCGGTTGGCTGCTGCTTTCTGTGTCCTCTTGCCTTGCATGAGATTCTCCAAACATGTCCACAAATCGTCTCGTATCGAGTGAACCCACGAGCCATGGGCTTTTCCCTACTGTCATTCGCCATCTTCCTCAACTTCTCAACTTGGGCTTTTGTTATCTTCAGCATAGCTGTTGTGGTTTTCTTCTTCCTTTCCTCTGAAGTATCTGATTGACCAAGTAGTAACGCGGGCTTGCCATACTCTGGGAAATCGTCGAGGGTTGGCCGCGGTGACGACGCCAACGGTGGCTGCCCGGCTCGGAAGACGCTCCGGTCATGAAAAGGTGGCGTTTGTAGTGTCTCGCCTCTTGTAATCCTAGCCCACTCAGACATGAAGTGAAGGGCAGCTAATGAAATGACTCAAGTTAGATTAGTTTACAATTGTTACTCTCGGGTTGCATGAGTTATAATAATCTACTAATAAACAGGCGCAAGCAAAGAAGGGAAAAAAGAAGGAATAAAACATCAAGTCTCACGTGGATTAATTGGAGAATGAATTGAAGGTGTATGGTATTAAAGTAAGCCTTATCAAATTGACATAAGCCATTTTAATAGAAAGACAAACCTAGTATATGCCGAATTCTCTACAATGGTAGTAATCTTAAACTATGTTTGGATTTTTCAGTTTAGAAAACAAGGATGGTGAATACTTCATCACCTGGTCCATCTGCAACGGCGTGAGAAAGAGCAATTGCGATGGTGACGCCACCGCATCTGAAGGTGGTGAGTTGAACCAGAAACAGAGGAAGCTCATGAATGGGGAGGCCATAATCTGCAGATGGGAAGAGGTTACGATGTTGAGGGGAGAGAAACAAGTCGCCAATGTCGTTTAGACTCGATTCGCACTCAGCTTCAATGAAGCGAGCTCCCATGGCGTTACACTGAAGCTGAAGACGGCCATTGCCTATCCACTGCAAACGACCGGCCAAGGGGTAAAACGGCACCAACACTTTGCTTAACGAGTCCTTCAAGGTCTCGGCAATGGCGGAAGCCGATCTGTTTGGGGATCGATACAAGTAAATGGCGGGAACGTGGGTGACGCAACCTATTTGATCCCATTCAGATAACGCCATTGTTCCAATCCACGTAGGATCACAAGGCCTCACGGTGTGGCTTCCTTTCAGTCTTATCGCTGCCATTTATGTTTGTTTTCGTTTAATCTTACGTAGTGTTGGGTTTAAGTGTTTTGATATATAATATTTTAAGGTTTATATATATAAATGAAAAGATTTTCATTAATTTCTTGCTGCCGGAATTGGTGTGTTCAGTTAGATGAAACGAGGATCTTATGAGCTGTGTTGTAAATATGTAAAGATCGTGAGTACAATTTCTGCCGGATTGATGCTTAACTTTTTAATTTTTTTCAAAAAAATTAATAATTTAGTCCTTAAATTGATTAACTTGTCTCAAAACCTTCCAGCTTGATTTGATCCCTTAAATTTTTGGTAGAGAGACAAAAATCCATGTAATTTCCATTATTTGTTCATTTTTAGTATTTTCACTTGCATATATTAAAATATTATTACTTTCTGTGGGCATGAAATATGACAGCATTAAATTTCTCAGTATGTTGAACAAACCTCATGAACAGTTGTGTTCAGTTTGATTAAATGAATTTGTTGCGAGGGGTCGTTGTTCCGTATTCGTTTTAAAAAAATATATTAAAGTACAAAAAAGTCCTCCATCGAATATTTAATTAGCATAATGAGTAAACACTTTCCTTAAAAAAAGAAAAGGAAACTAAAATAATCTTACATTAGTCAAATCCACTTAACACGTAATTAATAACAATATTTAGAAAAAAATTATAAATTTTGAAATAAAGTGGATAGTGAGATATTATGTTTACGATTAAAGCAAATATTTTGACACTAATTCTTATATTTAGGACCAAGTTGAGTACTACTTCTGATTCTTAATATAAGACTTTATTTGACTTTTATTTTAGTTCTAAATATAAGACCCCAATCTATTTTATCTCTCATATTTATGCATTTTTTCAAAATAGTCCTCCTAACAATGATAGTTATAACTAATACACTTAATTAGCAAGGATACTTTAGGAAAGACAATACATATTTATTACAAATAACTAACTTAACTTCTTTCCTTAATTTTTTCAAATTAGTCAACTAGCTCTTATAATTAAGACTGGAAGTAGTATTATACTGGCTCGGAAAAAAAAAGAGAGAAGAAAATTAATTAGAAGCTCCTTATTTATTTAAGTTCCATCAATAATAACTAGAATTAAAGTATAACAACATTTTAGCAATCGAAAATGCAGATACAATCAGGGAATTTTTTGGGGGGCTTCATGAGTTGGCAATATCCTCGAGCTCTTCGATCTGGAAATTTCTCATTACATCTAATGTTACAACATTTCTCATCTGAACATTCATCCTTGCAAGGCCCTATCGTCACATTGCACGTCGCAGCTCTTTCTATTATTCCAATATTATCTCCATCACCTATTACCACTCACCAGCAAATTTGCAAAAATAAATAAATAAACCCAAGCTTAAATTAATAATCACAAATAAAATTATGAAGCAAAAAAATAATACTCTTATATATGCGGAGTATAATATTTTACAGAATAAAATAAGAACTATGACATTATTACGCTCACATACCAAATGCAAAATTGAGACTTGAAAGAAGAAAGATGGAACAAAGAATAAAGAGACGACCCATTATTTTTTTACAGTGACTGCTCAATTGTGTTGTGAATTGTGATATGAGCTTATGAACGTTGTTATATAATATATATGGGGCAAAAAAGAAAAAAGATGAGTAATTAATTATTGAGTTTAATGACAACATTTACTCAGGTCAAAGGAGAAAAAAGGAAAAAGACGTCAAATTTAAATGCAGAATATGTTCAATGCTTGGATTTAATGTCAATCATAATGGTTATGCATGATCACAGCTTATTTATTGACTTTAATTTCTGCTGTCACTAGATTTAAATGCAGAATATGTTCAATGCTTGGATTTAATGTCAATCATAATGGTTATGCATGATCACAGCTTATTTATTGACTTTAATTTCTGCTGTCACTAGTAATTTTTTCATACATAAATATACTTATTTGGTCTTAATTATAAGTCATTTTTAATATGTTTTACACAGACTAATAAAATTTTAAACTTCATTAACTTTCGTTTAAAATTCAATAACTTTTTAACTTTATCGTTATTTAATATATAATATATTAAATGAGAACAAAATCAATATAATAACTAACAAGAGTTGGGTCTAGTAGAAGGGACTAGTCTCCCACAACGTAGTGAACCAAGATTTGAATCTCACTAAAAGAGGTATCCACATTTAGTGATTGATAGTGTCTCGAATAGGATTGCCTCTAATAGAATGACAAAAAAAAATACAATAATAAATGAAGAGTAAAGTTACATATTCAAATGAAAATTTTCTTTCTCTGCCTCATAAATAATATAAAAAAAATAAGTTAAATGAGTATCAAAATCCACATCTTATGTAAAATTTATTTATTTTTCTTTTCTTTTTTTTAGCTGAATTTATTTTTCTTTTCATTTTTACGCTTCTTAATATATATTAGTTATATCTAAAATACACATTTTCAAATGTAAGTATTAATTAAATTTAGAAATTTCTATTAAGACTTATATTTCAAAACAAAAGATAAGTGCTTTTTTCTTTTTGGGGGGGGGGGGACGCGGGTAGCCGGGTAGGGCCAAGATTTTCCTATATACGCTCGCTTCTGCCCACATTGTAACTCATATTCTAAATCTTTTTCTCAGAAATATAAGTTATTTTTGGGCTTTCCTATTTTATCATTATTAAGAGGAGCATTCTTCATTAATCATTATAGTTAATATTATGTTGGATGGCAAAAATACATCTGATCCTTTTCTAATTTATTTTGAAAAATGTGTTTTAGTTCTTTAACTCTGAAAGTGTTGGACTTAGCAATTATGATTGTTTTAAAAATTAAACTTAATAAGTTAATATTTGATAATGTTTTATCAATATTTAAAATCTTAACATCATCATTTCATAATTAAAATAGATTATTTCAATTGGAAAGTAATTTTGGAAAATAAGATAATTTTGAGAATACTTTTGAGGTTTAAATTTTAATCTGTCAATCATTGACGCTATATAGTTTAGAACTTTTTATGATTCAGATTTTTAAATTTAGGATCGACAGTCAAAAGAGTATAAAATTTGAGTGGGTTATTTGAAATTCAGGACTTCCCCCTTTAGAATTTAGGATTGATGATTTTGGATTTGCTCAGCACTGCGCTGCATGGTACTTAACTCATTTTAGCCTCAGCTGGGTAATACAAGATTTTAAGATTTTAGACAGATTTTCTATGATTTAGATTTTGAAATTTAAGATTTGCTCAGCGTTGTGCTGCGGGGCACTTGCGGTACAGTGGATAATTGGTGCTCTTTAGGACTCACATTATGATCTTTTAACAGATAAAGAATGACAGTAACTGACTAATTGCTCTACCCTGTATTGATAAGCTTAAATATGTATGCATATTAACACTCATTAATAAACTAATCTCACAAAAAGACTAACTTAATCAGTAATCTACATCATGTTCCAGGTTCCTTTAGAAGGACGCTGCCACTTAACATTCTCCCATTGCTTAACAAGTTCGTCATATCTCTCCGCAGATTCAATAGAAAACTGTGTCAGTGAGCTGATAGCAACTGACATCCCAGCACAAAGCACCTTAATTGCAACTTCAGCCATTTTTTCTGGGGTCATTGCCTCTTCAACTTGACCAACTTCCACCATTTCCATCCCATTCCCACTATATTCTTTTGATCCAATTTGATTTCTTTGCATAGAATCTTCTCTTAGCTGTTGTTGTTGTGCATAGAGGGAACCCATTCCAGCAGCAAAAAAATCCAGACCATCAAGCACTGCTGTTTCTTGGATAGCATCCAGACGCCTTGACCATTGAACACAGAGTCCATATATTGGATGAGTGCTGCTGGACCGGCGAGGTGAGCCAGGCGGTAGCTTGGATACGTCGGATTCAGATCTCATGCACCGGAGAAGCCAGCCAGTTAGTGCATGAATGTAGGATCTTTGAGAAGTGATCCATGACTCAAAACTGGCTCTCCAGTTCCTCAACTCAGTCTCAAGATTAGAGGCTGAACGGGCAAGCCTTTGTGGGTCAGTTATTGATATGGAAGTTTTTTTTCTGCGATTTGATTTAGAAGAAGTTCCAGCTAGAAGAATCTTGGCCTCATCTAAAGTTCTCTTCTGCGTTCGATGACATTCTGCCATCACTTTCCACATCCTTGCCAGCCTGCATTTGAATTGTTGAACGCCTATGAGTTCAAACGTTATCATACAAAATTCAGGGCAAGAATGCATAATCCCTGGTTTATCTATAGTACAGCAACAAAAGTGATGTCTACCAATATTATTGGACTAAATAACATGTTTTTTTCCATCCTCAAGGTTCAAACTTGGATCTTGCTTAAGAGGTATCAAATCTCTTTTACTCCATCCAATTGTTGTCTGTAAGATTCTACTTGTACTGAAAAGTGTCTAATGAAATAAAAATTAGAATGATTTCGAATGTTATTTTCCTAGCAGTGGCTAGCAATTTCTATGATGGTTTTTCAGTTGGGACAACTAATAGAAAATTTAGGTCAAGTTGGTTAGCCAAATTCAATAATGTAAGGCCATCAACATCACATTATTGACTTCTCCTAAAAAGCTTATCTGCAAGTCATATTTCTATTTAAGAATTTATGGCACGCATTTAAAAATTAACTGAAATTATCTCCTAAAAATTAGTTTGCATCATTAAAGTGGCACACAGGGAAAAACAGAAGTTACTTGTCTGTTCAAAGTCTTGAATGCTTGAATGTAAAAGAAAATTGTTGGGTGATAACGATTTTCATGCATACCCTTGCACCAATTCAAGAAGCTGGGGGTGCAACTCTTCATCCCTTAGAGCTTCGATTCTCTTGGAAATAGCTTCAACCGAGTGCATTGAAACCATCATCTGGGTATGAAGATCTCTAATGGCTGCCCTTGTTTTATCTACTGAAGAGTGGTCCACTCCTTTAACATCCTGGTTCTGGAGTTGCATGCATTTCTTCTCATATGTAATTCGAACACGTTCTCCACACTATTGAAGAGGAAATTCAACACAGCCGTAAGTCTCTATTCATTAATATTACCATAATCATAAGCATAATGACATGTAACGATAATAATCTAATAATATAAAACCTGCTCCTCACCAACACTAACCTAAAAGAATAGCATCTATGTTTTGTGTTTTGATGTCGGAATCAACGAACGGGCATACCCAGTCATGAGGGGATTTCCCTACCAGTATGAACTTCTTATGCCAGGTCACTGCAGAGCTCTTATCTTTTATCAAGTGATCCAACTCATATTAGTGGAACCGTTCTATTAGCAGTTGAAAGGGTCAAAGAACAGGTCTTCGTTTGATGCATTGAACGGGGAATCACTTAATGCATAAATCATTTTTACTCATTACTTGAGGATAAATTAAGCCAGAATGGAGTGAAAACACGGAAGCTTCTAGAAAAGGCTCTGTGTTTTAAAAAAGAAAGAAAAGAAAGAGCATGGATAGTTCAGAAATATCGCTCAACTTCCTCGTTCATGTATATCAATGCTTTGAAAGAGCATGGATAAATTAAATCAAGAAAGGCTTTATATCTTAACTCCATTGATGTATTGAACGGGGAATCACTTGACGAATAAATTATTTTTGTTCACCACTAAGTCAAGATGAAGGAGCTGCCACATGGAAGCCTGCTAATAGAGAAGGCTACATATTTTCATAAGGAAAGATACTTCAGAAAATACCTTAACTTCCTCGTACAGTTTCTTCTCCCATGCATACAACCTGTCCAATGTCGAGTGATGACTGCCGGAAAACATACAGGAGTCCTCTGAGAGATCGTTATTGCTCTCGTAATCTTCCCTGGTGCTTGAACAATTCATCAAAAATCTCGAGGAGGAAGAGCGTGAAGAAGCTGATCGGAACAGAGCCACTGGGTTCAACAATTTTGTTGCTGCAAAAGAAATATGATTTGCTTTTATATTTTGATAATTCTGCACACATATGACTGAAACAAAAATGACTAAATTGAAATCCATTAACAAACAGGAAAGTGACAAAACGAACACTGTAATTCCTTCAAACCTGAGAGTTCATTAGATGTTAGTAAATATTGAGCTTTCTTAGCTTCTAACAATGCTGAGACATCATTGGCTGCATCGCAGACTATCTTGAACTGAGCCTCAAGATCATTGATCACTTCTGCCATGCTTGTTGGCCTTCGATTTACATAAACAGTAAAACCCGGTGTTTCTTCCTTAGTTTGTTGATTGCCAATGGCCAAATCCTGACGTTTAGAGCCAATGTGACCTGCAGTTTGTGCTTTTGATACTTCAAAACTTGCGCCACCAGGGCCTTGCGAGTCTTTGATTTCATGCTCAGTCTCAGTTTCACATTCTGTTCCCTCTTCTTCCTCATCGTCGTCGTCGTCATCATCATCTTCATCGTTGTCGTCATCAACGTCTTCAACTATGACTTCTTCTTTTCTTGAGGAGTTTACCTCAACTTTATGTCTTTCCTCGGGTACATTTCTCTTTCCAATAAAATCCTCTTGTTCAGTTTCAGCTTCTTCCAAGTCTGGTATTCCTTCTTCTTCACGGACCTGCCTCAATCCTCTGGCCTCATAATCCATACTTGTGTTGTCTAGGCTACTCCGGTTCGGGTAACCATAGTAGTCCAATGATGAAAATGGATTCCAAAAGAAATCCCATTGGGACGTTTGAGGTGAAGGAGGAGGAATACTGGGTCTGTTGTTTGGAGAATAAGAAAAGATTGAGGGATTTACAGGTGAGGATTGCATACCAAAAAAGCTATCAACACCATACTGCTGGTTCATAGGGGAATACGTTTCAACCCTTACCATTTCTGGTGACTGAGGCCTCTCCTCAACTGAAACCGCTGGAGTATAACTTGACATAAGGTAGTTCACTTTCAGTGTTGAAGAATTTGGTGCAAACTCTATAGCTGTTGGTTTGAAGGGTTTTGATGATATGGGGATGAAGCCAGGATTGGTTTTCTTCTTCACAGGCGTCAAAGTTGGGGTTATATAGGAATCTAATAAGAACTCACGTGGCTCATCTTCTTCGATGTAATCACGAAGAGCAGCTGAGACCCTTTTCATGGACTGTATGTAGGCCATGTGCCCCGAAGCAAAGCGAGTTCTTTGTTCAACAGCTTGTTTGACAAATTGTTTTCTATCTTTGCAAAGCTGAACTGCTTCTTCATCATCTAGCCTTGATTGAGAACATCCCATATCTCTTACTCTGGGTTTCCTCTTCTATCTCAGGCTTGCATTGAAAGGAAAATCAAAGGAGAATCTTGCTTCAGATCTCGCGAGATTCATAAATAATTCACCAGTGTTTTCTGCCGTTCACGATATTAAAATGTCATCAGAAGAGAAATAAAAAGTAAGTGATATATTTGAGTTAAAAATAAAAGCATCTACATTTAGAAGATGTGATGCTTTTCTTTATGCTGAAGTCACTAGAAGGGAGGGGTTATGAAAGTCAGGCTTTCACAACGGAGGCATCTAAAGGAGATTCTAGGAGCTATCACTCTGTTTTCTACAATAGCAAAGTAGGCGATATCATGAATAGATTTGGATCTGGGAGTATTTATTTTCTCAGAGGAAAATAAACAAGCACTTGAAGTACTTCAATCCACATCAAAGTGAAAACAGTAGTACAGTACATCATCATAAACAACATTGAAAACCACTAACCAGTGAATTCGAACTAGCAGAAAATGACCTGAATCTCAAACCGAAAAATCATAATTTCAATGTACAGACGCATACTATGAGTTCTTTTGAAATGAGGAAAAGTTCATAGCAACAAATTAAAGAAAAGACAGAGGCTTATGTGGAGCCTAGAAAATGCCAAAAAGAAAGAAGTAAAGTTTCAGAGTGTAAAAACACATTATCAAGTACCATAGAATTGATGAGAAACAAAAAATCAGAGAAACCATTTCGAAGATGCGAAAGAGATAGATCGTCAATATTGAAATTTCGAGAAAGGAGAAAATTTCCTCCACATCCTTGATGATATTTTTTCCCAAAGAGTGCGATAAACTAAAAAAAAAACCTAGAAGCAGATACAGGATGAAGTAGCAGATGACAATGCAGAAAGAAAAACGGATGAAGAATGGAGACGGAGATTGTAGAAGCGTACAGCCACTCGCCGGCGGGACGGGACGGAGCTTTGATCACGGTGAGGAATAGTGAGAGAGAGAGAGAGAGAGAGACGTTAGGAAAAGCAACGGTCAAAACCCAAGGAGGAAGATAAATAGAAAAAGGAAAAAAAGAAATGAAAAAGAAGACAAAATAAAGTAACAGGTTGGTTCGCTACTCCTAGTAAAGGGTGAACAGAAAATGAGGCAGCGAGAATACGACCTCTCCGTAAGGTCACCCTCTTTCTTTCGGAAAATTTCTTAACTGCCACTGAGCTGTTTTTGGGTGAAAAATTAAAATCATAACTCAGAAGCCAAGTAAAAATTCAAATCTTTTAATTTAAATATCATAAAAAATGGAATTTGATCAAATTAGTTAAAAATAAATTAATATTTTTAATTAAATTAACTATTTTAAATCAGAAATACAACAATTATACGAAAAACTTAAGTCTATGAATATAAAAAATTAAAGTATAATTGTAAAAAATCTATAACTATTTATGATTAAAAAATAATTATGAGATGTAAGATGTTTATAATATAGATTTATTTTCTAGTTTATAATTTTATAATTTATAATATATTTCTTACTTATTTGCTGGCAGTTTTCCTTTTTCCATAAATTATTGTTTGCCAGTTCTAAATTTAATGTCTTATCTTTGTATTTGTCATGCTAGTATTACAATTTTTATCCTAAAATACTCCTATTGAATTACTTTTATGTATGCACATTAAAATTTAGTCACTAAATTCAATGTTATTTTTGAGAAACTATCTCTAACTTTCCTCCTATTAATTACAAATAATTTATTTATTTATTTATTTTACAAATCGGTTGATAGGACCTTATTTTTAGGGCTGGCAAAAAAAAGGACCTTATTTTTAGGACATAAGGAAGTAGATTTTTTTAAAAAAATCATAATAACAGCTATTTTCCTCAATTTTTATGTCAGTCCTGTTCCCTTTTTAGACCGTTTCATCCAATATTATAAACCTAACCAACGATTGATTTACCAATATTTGAACTAGACCTTTCATTTTGACTTGTAATAACATCATCTTTACTGACATCTATATATTTTTTGGCATGAAAAAAAAAAGTTAGTATAGCCGATTATATATTTAGGATAAAAAATAATTACTTTACTAATTTGTATATTTTGAAGATGATAAAATAATAGAGACCAATGCCTAACTTGACTGATGATGGAGTAGAGGACAAGATAAAATGTTTATGAAAAATTTCTTTTATTTTTTTATAAAATTAATTAGAAATTATAAAAATTATAAATATATGATATACAATAAAGATAACATATATGCATATACTCCCTCTAGCTCTTTTTATGGGCATATGAAGATTTTTGGTTTTTTATTTTTATTCTGATTTTATATGTAAGACCTATTTTGTCATGTAAATTATATCATAAAATATGTCTCATATTTAGGCATAAAACCCTTTTCCAACTTGCTTTATGTACTGCATTAAAAAACACCACTAATTTGTAATGGCCCATAAAACAGAGGAAAGAATAAAAAAAAATACATGTAGCAACTTGAAGAGTAAGCAATTATTTAGGCAACACAACAGGAAGCATTTTAGTCCAAAAAAAAAAAAGTGCATGAGAGCGTCAGAAAGATAGTTGAAAAGTCAAAGTCATGTGATGTGAATTGTAGTGATGGTGTGCGTTCAACAAAATTTTCTCTTTCAATTCGAATCATTTTTTTAATCATTTCTTCAAGGATATTATAAATCAATCATTACAAATAAAAACGAAAACTTATAAGAGCATCCCATTTTAGCATGAAATTAGACGAGGGAAGACAGAAACACAAAGAAAAAGAAGAAAGAGAGAGAGAGAGAGCTCTTCCATTCGGATAATCACCAACAATAACAACTAAAATTGGGGGGTTCAATTTTTCAATTTAATTCTTTAATTTTTTTCCCCAAATCAAATTCATTATATTAGAATCTATCGTACATCTCCTCAACTCCACGCAAACTGACCTTTATAGTTAAATTTTAATTTCTGTATAAAAATTATCTGAATTTATTTACTGAAGTATTTTCAAATGTTCAAATTATATCTGCAAATAAAGTCATGTTCGTGCAAATTACACCATATGTTTTAATTTTTTTCAAACAAGCGAGGTAAGAGGATTAAGGAAGGAAGTGGAAAAAAAAGGCTTGGAATTAGTGACGTACTATTAAATATTGTGGAGGAGGAGGATTTGGTAATTTCAAGAATATATTAAAATAAAACAAAAGGAAAGGCTGAAAAATAACCAAAAAACAAAAAAGCAAAACAAAGAAGGACGGCAATCAAGGAAGAAAAGGGACAACTGGGACCCCTCTCCTGCCCCACGGTGCCTCGGTATTCTCCCATATTTGTTTGGGTTTTCTAAAATAATTTTTACTATCATATATTTATAATAAAATGCATTAAGAAATAAGTTATCTTATTTATCAATTCTAAATATTAAAATTTATCTTGAATTTTTATATTACATGTTTTTATTTAATTATATTACCTTAATTCCATCTTAATATAACTTTTTTTTTTAATTAAGTTCGAATTATGGACTTGATTTAGGGGAAGTGAAATCACTTTCATCTAATGCATTCATCATTAATTATTTAATTTATAATTATATATACCGTAAAGTATGAACAATAAATTGTATGATTGATTATTTGGAAAATATTAATATTAATATATTAAAGTTAACAATGATGATGCATGTATATTTATATATTTTTATTCGCTATATATATTGGCAAAAAGTAAAAAACAATGAGAGTTTAGTCATTGACATGTAGTTAAAAATATTTGTAAAATAAATTGCTACTTCTTCCGTTTCAATTTATAGAGTAAAACATTTTTTTAAGTGGTTTCCTCTGTCATAATATAAAATGTTTTAAAGAAAACAATGACTCAATATTGACTTTATTCTAAAAATATCTTTCATTAATTAAATGTGTGTTAATTAGGGTTTAATATTAAATGAAAGACATATTCAGAAGTTACCACTTTTTTATCTAAGAGCATTTAATAAAATTTATTGATCTTTGCAATTTACTACAAAAACGTCTCAGATAGTTTATACTTGTTTGTCAACTACATTATTGGGGCATTGCCTGAATAGTAGTATTAGAATTATAGTTTCGCTCTTAAATGTAAGTTACCTATTGAAAAAGATTTTGATCGTAAATATAATAAGTGACTTGTAGTATATTTAATAGTTTGATTTTTAATTTTATACCTGTTAAATTCTCGTTGCAAAGAGAGAGAAAAGTGAGGGATATAGAATGATTGATAAATATTAAAAAAACTTAATAAGAATAAAATTAAAAAATCTTTTAAATTTAATACATTCATTGGTATGGGAGAACATAATTTTAATCCACTGCATAAGCAATAAATCACACAAATAATATTATTTGTTAAACTGCCTACTATGCATTTTATATAATTAGAATACTCAAAAGTTAAAACAATGAAAAAATTGATTGACCAAAATAAAAGGAAACTAGAATAATACTCCTCCGATCCTTAATATAAGACCTATTTAACTAATTTGATTAGATTAAGAAAGTCAGGTAAGTTAGTTAATTATAAGAAATGTGACATGTTTTTCGTAAAATACCATAATCATATTTCTTAATACCTCATCTCCCACTTCTACTTGATTATGGTTGAAAGAGTATTTATAAGGGTAATTTAGAGAAAATTAATAAATATGAGAAATAGGTCTTATATTTAAGACCAAAACTAACTCAACAATTGAGTCATATATTAAGGACTGGAGGAGTACTCAATAAGAATCTAGGGAACTTATTCCATCCCCTTTCTTACCTCATTGCCCTCTTTATTCCCAATTAACATTAATTTATACTTATATGAGATTTTTAAAAAGTTCTAATTATTATATTTATATGCATGCGCTGGCCACTGATATATCATGTTTCAGGAATATATTTCTCCCAACCACACATAATTGTTCTAATATGAAAGAAAATGCTCAATGTAATTATTTCTAAACCCAGGTACGAAAGCTTGGTTACGGAGGCTGTCCTCTTTCTTGGCTATGAATACTTTCAAAAGTATCTATACGAGTATTATTATAAGAACTACCTTAAAATAAAAAATAAATAAATATGAGAGATAAAATATATTGAGATTTTATATTTAAGACTAAATTGAAAGTCAAACTAACTTTTATATTAAAGATTGAAGGTAATATATATAGAATTTATTTATCTGTATTTGATCTATTTTTATTTAATGTAATTAATTTTTATAAATAACGAATCTAACTAATTTTCTTAATATTTATATATTAAGTTAAATTATAATTTTAAAATTAATTTTGCAATATATAAAATAAGATGTGTGAAGTAAATATATAAAAATATTTTGTCATATAGACGTGAAAACACTTTTTCTAAAAGTGGTTTTGGGAACCAAACCCGTTAATGCAAAGTGCGAAGGGAATAAAGACAAAAGAAGAATGGGGGACGTCATGATTGGGATTCGACAGATGTGAGTACGCTCCGCTCCGTGAACATTATCAAACCATAATTGGCTTCTCACCGTCACATTCTTAAGGATGTGAGAAGTGAAATGAATGCGCCAATAATATATAACGTTCCACTTTCCTCTCCCGTTTTCCAATATCACCCCTCGTTACCACACCCAACACTACAAACAACCATTTTTTTTTTTTTTTGCCAACTACAAACAACCAATTTTATTGTATACAACAAAGCATATATGGTTATATATCATTGGGCTCAATTTCAAATCTTCATCATACTTTATTTATTAACCATAGTCTCCATCATTATATCTAATTATAAGAAAAAATTCAAAAAAAAAACCTCTGAATTTTAAAATCTCAAATCAATAATTGTTATGAAAATATACTATCATTTGTTCTCTAAATATAATCAATTACTATTATAGCATAATAAATAAGACTGATTTGAAGTTTTATAATTCGAGGTTTTTTTTTGGAAATTTTTTCTAATTATAATCGCTGTTGTTTTTTTTTAATTAACTATATTTTGTATTGCTGCTGTCATTTCGGGTTGAATTTTATAGAAAAAATCAGTAAAAAGTACATGTTACTAGATATTCCTGTCTCTCGTCCCTTCCCACTCCACATTAAGAAAAAGATCAATTCTAAAAGGCAAGATCATATATATATTATATATATATATATATATATATATATAGGGTCAGAATTCTCATCCTATTTTCCCTGACGAGGTGGATCCAAACACGGGCAAGGGCTGTCCTGGTCCCTTGCCATTTCCATAAACCTTAGCATAAAGCTGGGAGAAAAAAACTCCAGTACATATATAAAAAATTAAAGTGTATTCAGTATTTTAAATTCAACACTTTAAAATATTTTGTAGTATATTTAACATCTTAAAATATTTTTTAGGTGCGTCCAGCATCGAAAAATATTTTGATGTATCCAATATAAAAAAATACTTTAGGGTCTAAACGTATCTGAAAAATACTTCAGGATACTAAATACATCAAAAAATATTTTAAAGTGCTGAGTACATTTAAGAAAATACTTGAGGGTATCGGATAAACCTTAACCCTATATGTAATTAACATTTAAATTTCATGAAATTGACAACTATATTAATTTTTTTTTAAGGTCAATAATATGGTATGAAGCATAATGCACCTACAATACACACACACATATATATATAAGAAAAGAAATGAAATGAAAGAGAAGATGGGAAAAGCTTGAAGATGAGGAGAAAGCAGCCTGGTACAACATGAAGGAACATATTGACTAGAACGTCGCAACTTTCAAACACAATGTGAACCTTAAAGTCCTCATTGCTTTAACT
Organism: Neltuma alba; assembly: GCF_004799145.2. Taxonomy (NCBI): domain Eukaryota; kingdom Viridiplantae; phylum Streptophyta; class Magnoliopsida; order Fabales; family Fabaceae; genus Neltuma; species Neltuma alba. The sequence goes on along the minus strand of NW_021634276.1, from coordinate 41,395 downwards.
TTATGGCACCATTCATTCTCTCATCTTTCCCATTCCCTTTCATCTATCTTCCATCTGCCTTTATTTCTTCACACACACGCGCGCGCGCGTTATGCATGCCATTTCAAATCACTACACTTTTACTTTGTTGCTGGCCGAAAATAAAATTACTCTTTTGTTCACACTGCTTTAAATATAATGGACAGTTTATTTTGTTTTCCTTTAAAAAGATATTTTTACACGAGAGCATAATATCAGTAGCTGGCTGGGGAAAAAATAAATGAGGAATATAATCACTTTTATGTTTTGGGAATAGAGATAAAAAATACCGTTTCTCAAAGTCATTAAGTACCAGCATGATAATTGATTTTTATCTATTATTTTAAATAACTCCATCCCAACAAAAAATTATAATATTTAATTAATTAGTTACCGATTATAGTAGTACCTGAGAGTAATATAAGATTTAACAGATGCCTCTTATTAGTTTGGTTCAACGATGACAACTAACAACAATCATGAAGCGTAAGAAAGTCCAATGCAAACGCAAAAAGGAGTGTCGTTTTCTCCTTTTACTCTTCTTGCTCCGTACCGTTCTCTGCTAGGTTCATTATTCTTTTTTCGACCAGCACTAGGTTTATTATTCAGTCTTCTTTTACTACATGATATTCAATATTATCACGTTAAATTTAAATATTATCATATCCAATTAGTATATTTTTCTCAAAGTGCTATTTTTTAATTTAGAAAGTTCAAATCATTCACCCTCGGAGAAATCAAGTGCCTTACGCTTGAGGTATTTTCTTCAGTATAACACCTCTCTCTTTTATTTGCGTTTTCCTTAATTTATTTTTTGTTTTTCTTTTCGTTTGAATTCCAATTTTTTCAATCATTCATAATTGACCTCTTTTTTTTTTGGAAAAAAATAGGTCAAAAGCTATTAGATAATAACAAATTTTAAACCATGTTCATAAAAGAAATAAAAATTTAATGATTATAATTAACATGACTCTGAAATACATTTGAAAAAAACTAGATTATTCTTGTTAAATATTGGGGAAGTTACGGAGAGGCTTTAGTGGGCCTTGTGGCCATTTGGAGAAGGAAAAGCCCATGGGCCGCGTTGTTTTAGATTGGGCTTGTTTTGAGCTCAACTTAAATTCCTTATCCATAGTCTTTTCACCTTCTCAAGAAAATAAAAATGATCATTTTTATCAATGGGAGTTGAGTTTAGCCAAAAAAAAAAAATCTCTCACAACATAGTGAGCTAATGTTTGAATCTTCGCTGAGAGAGATGCTCATATTTAGTGGCTGACAGTATCTAAAATAGAATTGCTTTTAATAGGAAGATATCTATGCTAGGGAAAAGAAAAAAAAAACATTTTTGCAACATCTTCCGAACTTCTTAGTCATACAAGAAATGAAAAGTGGGCCCATACAAGAAAGCTAGAAACAATAAATGCGTGTTAAATTCAATCCATTTTCTAAAAAGACTATAAGGATCTTTTGCTAGCTACAAAGACCAATTTTCTTAACAAATTTTTTCTTTTAAGATTTTTCAGCCTTTTTTTCCAAGCTCAAAAACTCATCTAATTCTCAAAAAACAGTTCTCAGCTCTGACTCAATAGCAACTCAATTCCAATCCAACTATATTCAACCATAACAATGATTTTTTATCATATTAATTGCGTATACAAGTCTTAATATAACTTGACGAACATGTTTAATTTCAGCGTTATGACAACCTGGTCAACTAAATGACAAATTTCCTATACAACAATAGTCTATATGGCATAGCTAGTTTTCAACTTCATTAAAGCTAAGATTCCAACACTACATGACTTCTACCTTGTGTTTGGTATAGGGGAATTGGGGGGAGCTGGGAAATTTTTTTAGTAAGCTCTATTATTTAAAATATTGAAAAAGGAGGGTTATAAAATTTTGATGAAGAAAAAAATGTTAGATAAAAGAGTAAGAAAAATTAATTAAAAACTTTTAACTGCACTTTATTAATTTTTTAAATTGAGCTCATTAGATTTTTTTTTTCCCTTTACATTTTTCTCGCGCCAAACAGGCCCCACTACCTCATGTGCAAAGCGTGGCACTGGTGAGCCATCAAAAGATTATTATTAAATATTAAGTTTAAAATTATGTTGGGGCCACACCATCTTTCACTCAGGAAAAATTATCTATAAGGAATAATTACACTCCTATTCTTAGATTCACATATATCAAAGAGAATATAAAATCTCTTTCACGTTTACCCACTAAGTTATAATATATAGGCTGAATTATATAAAATCCTTTTGAATTGCATGTCACGTCTAAATAACCTTTCAAACATTAATTTGAAACTTTATAATAAATATCCATAAAGTTCTATATTTATGAAGATAACCTTAAACTATTAATTTTATATCCTCTTAACTTTTATTTTTGTATGTACACTATTCTGTCAAGCCGAGTGTTACTACTTTCATTATTTAATATAAAAACTAGATAATTTAATTTATGAATATTAAGAAAATTAATTAAGTTAGCTATTTGTAATAAATTGGTATTGTCTTTCCTAAAATATCCTTTTTAATTATGTGTATTGGAATAGGAATATCTTAAGATGTGCAACTAATATGATGACTACCTTGAAAAAAAAGAGAATAAATATAAGAAATAAAGTTGATTGTTACTTTATATTTAGAATCAAATCGAACTTCCAACTAGTTTTTATATTTAAGATCAGAGGTAGTGTGTGCAGGCATATGTATATGTATATGAAGATATACCTTATAAAATTTAAGTCATCTATAAATAAAACATAAACAAAACTAAGAAAAAGGAATCTATTGGCATAAATGTAAAAACCTAGCCCGGGGAGGCTTGATATAAATTCAAATGTTAAGAAAGTTATTTATGTATGGCATAGAGTTTAGAAAAATTTTATGTTATTCCCTGAATTACCCCGCCATTATGCATGCATATATTAAAGGTAAGTTCCAAGTTCCGAAATCAAATCATGTTGATCGAGACGTTGAATTTGCCCTTCAAATTGTCCAAACAAAATCTTGGTTTCTTTTAATACGTAACTTTGCCTTTTGCACCAACATGACTTAGCTTTCTTTACAACCCGAGAAGCCAAAAATTTAGTAATAGTAGTAGTAATAATAATGATGAATGAATGAAAGAAAGTGGAACCGTTTGGGGCTAATGAAAATTTACTAGAAACTCCATTTATGTATTTAACTTTTGAAGGCAGGCCTTACATGAAAAACTTTAAATTTTAATATATATATATATATATATATATATATATATATATATATAGAGCCAGGATTTGGAATCACATGGTCAATAATAAAGTTGTGAAAGATTACGCAGACATAGAAAATTGTTCCTTACAATTATATCATATAGTAACATTTAAGTGGGAGGTTGTCGATTCGTGTTCGAACGTAACTTCAAAAAAAAAATTATTATCATTATTTTGATATTTTCGATTTTTGATAATAGCAAGGGGGTGGCTGGCTTTGTGTAATGCGCTGTCTTTATCACTAAATTTGTTTCTTGTAATATAATTATCTCGTATATCGTATTATTGGGCAAAATTTGACTATTCTAGGATATATTGTAGAACTAAATTATAATAGTTATAATAACAAATAAAATATTTAAAATGGTTAGGATCTTATATCCCAAATGACATACAGCACAATTTTTAGGAATTTCTTACATGTGAAATTGCGGGTTTGAATTCTTTAGGAATAATAGGTGCATGAATTATGACAAAAAGAATACCCAAAATAATCATAGACCAACAATTAGAACAACTATTAGGGAAAACCAAAAAAAACAAACCTACAAAATTACTTTCAATGTCTTATTCTGGTAATAAATTGCGAAACTTGGGGAGAACATCACATTGAACATTTCGTAAAATCATATTGAAAATAAACTAAAATAACCAACAATAGTTGGTTTAATTGGTAAGAAATCGGCTCATAACCCACAAGGTCGTGAATTCGAATTCTCCCGCCAATGTGAGGACCTTGTTGGTGGGCGATCTGTAAGTATTTCTGTAAGCGCTCTTTGAGTCTAGAGGCATGCCCTAACCTTGGTGAGTTCACGGGACTCAACTCACCTAAACTTTTTTCAATAAAAAAAAGACAATAAACTAAAATAAATTTTTTATGCTAGATTTAAGGTTAAGTGATGTTTGGCTTATATTACCACCAGTCTTTAATATAAAACCTAGTTAACTAATTTAGAAATATTAAGAAAATTAGTTAAGTTAGTTATTTGTTATAAATAAGTGTTGTTTTTCTAGAATACCCTTGCTAACCATGTATGTTAGTTAGAATTATCATTTGATAAAATATTTAATATGTGTAATTACTACAAGGACTATTTTAAAAAATAAAAAAGAATAAAAGGCAAAATAGATTACAATATTATATTTAGGACCAAATTGAAAGTCAAACAAGTTTTTATAATAAGAAGTAGAGGTAGTATCAACGAGATATGTAGTGTTCCGTTAATATTAATATTAATAATAGGATAGAAAGTAGAGAATAACTCCTTGATATTTTAATAAAAGCAATTGTAAGATAATATTCGGAGTTAAAGGGGGGAAAAACACTTTTAAAAAGGTGCACGTGGCATGGAAACGTGATCTTTGTCTTTATGGTGTATAATGCGGGCCGCGGCTTTAGTTATTGGCTTTCTTCTTCTTCTTGTCGTAATTTTTCTAGAATAAAACCTGATTATTAAAAGTCACTTGTTTTTCAACCAATGGAGTTGGGTCTATCTAACAGAAAGGGTTGGTTTCTTATAATATAATAAATCAATATTTGAATCCTCACAAAAAGAGGTATTCATATTTAGTACCTAATAATATTTTGAACATGATGGTCTTTAATAGAAAGATATCCCTATCAACCCAAAAAAAGGTCACTTGTTCTTTCTTTTGGAAAATGTCATTTTTGAGGCATTTTAGAAGGTATGTTTTTTTTTTTTGCCAGCTAGAAGGTCCGTTTAAAACTTTTAAAAATAACCCGAATGTAAAAAAAATACTGAAACCAAATAAACTCGCTCACAATTAAAATATACAAAAGATATCCTCAGTGCGTAATATTTAAATATTATTACACTTTCATCTTTTTAAATAAAAATATATTAATTTGCAAGTAAATAAAATATTCGTATATAAATTACAGATAATCTAACAAAACATAAACATGATAGATTTTTTGTAAACCTCAAAACGAGGTCCTTTCACTAAAACAAAAATATGGTGCCCTTCCCTTATCTTTTTATCAAAAAAAAAAGAAAGTTCTTCTTTCTGTTACATGTTCCCTTATTAAAACCAACTTCCTTAAACTCATCATTCTGTAGTATGATATAACTGAACGTAAAATTTGGCCAAAATTTGAAAGCGTTCAAAATTAGCTCTTCAACATAATTTTTCCTGCAGTTTGATAATGAGTCAAAGTCAGTACTAGTTATTTAATGGGTTAAAATAAATTTTGATCCTTTAAGTTTGTCCTCATTTTAGTTTTGGTCCCTCAAATTTTAAATCATAGGTTTTGATCCCTTAAGTTTCTTTTTATTTAAAATATTGGTCCCTATAATCTAATAAAAAATTAGACCATTTTGCCCCTAGAAGGGCCAAAACCTATGGTTTGAAATTTGAGGGACCAAAACCAAAATGAGGGTAAACTTGAGGGACTAAAGATTATATTAACCCTTATTTAATTTAGCCTCAGAGTTTGTGTTCATACTTCACATCATCTACCGCATCATAAAATTATAAGAGATTTGATTCAAACTTAAAATAAAAAATCTTTTGTAAAATGAAATATTTGAATTGTATATAATTTTTTAATTTAATATACATAAAATATAAAAATTGAACAAATTATTTTAGAAAAAGGAGGACATCCTTTTATAATGTTACTTTAACTAACCACTACTCTTCAATTTTTAAAAAGAAAAAAATTTTCATGTCTGGCCAGTACGGAATCTTATCTGAATGAACGAAAATTCCCTAATTTATAAAAAAGCGGGGAGGGTCACCATCTTTCAATGTATTTTTCAAAATAATATTAAAATAATTTTTGAGTTCAAAATTCTTAAAGTAATATTAATAAGACCTAAAATATTATGATAATATCGCAAGCTTTTTTAAAAAAAAAGAAGAAAAAACCGAGGAGTTGTACATGCATACATATATACATACATACATATGTGTGTAGAGAGAGAGAGAGAGTAAGCACATGTGTCAACTCAAATGAACGTGCCTTTCACTCCACCTGTAAGAAAATGGGCCAGTCCACCCTTGGTGGATTGGACCCAAGCCCAGTATCATTTGGGGTCCTGGTGTAAATCACAAAACATATGGGTCCTTAACTGCAATTTTAGCCTTTTTTATATGATTGGCAAAAACGGAGGGAACAGTTACGGAGGAGGCAGTTTTTCCCTTTTTTGAACATTTGGAACGTGTAGTTAAGTGGGAACCGGATGGTCAGTTGGACGCATGACTACAGTTTCTTTTTCTCTCCAAAAACTCCTTCCTCTGTTCTCTCTTCTTCACCTTCTCCCTGTGTGTATTTGCTGTGTCTCTTAAATCCGACTCCGTCCCCGTGATCGGATCTCCGCGTGGCAACCTGACCTTATTGCAGACTCCAGGTATGCCCGAAAACCTTCATTGGTATCAGAGCATGTGTTTTTTCCTATTGATTCAGTGGCCTGCGTTTTCATATCAGTATTTTTATCTGATTGTTCGGTCTGAGTAACTTGCGATTTGCTTCAATATATTATGCAAATCCTCCATTTTACTTTCAATATGATAGTTTTTGTGTCTTATATTTATGTTTAGACATATTGGGTTGCTTCTCTGCCTCCATGAAAATCGTTTCATGCAGTATATCAGTTTGGCCGTACGGTTTTCGTTTTTGGGTATCTGGAAAATCAAGTTTTTTGGTTTCAAAAATTATCCCATTGCGTAGAGCTCGGAAAAACGAAGAAAATGATATAAAGTACACCAAAAACGGACACCGGACGGTGGAGGAACGGAGGAGAGAAGAAATCGGGTCCAACGGGTCCGTCGGACCCGACCCAGTTGCAGAAGCCGGGTCAAGACGACCCGGCTGGAGGTTGAAGGTAACCTCCGGGGCCAAAACGGCGTCGTTTTGGCCCCTGCTTAAAAAAAAAAAAAAGGTGGCATGTACTGGGCTGGACGTAGGATCCAGCCCAGACCAAAAAAAAAAAAAAAGGGAAGGTGTGTACTGGGCTGGAGGCTGGATCCAGCCCAGACCAAAAAAAAAAAAAAACTTTGAAGGGAACCGGTTGGGCCGAAATGGACCCAAACCCAACCGGTCCAAATACTTTAATTAAAAAAAAAACCGGAATTTAAAAAAAAAAATTTCGGACCAAGCAGCGCCACGTGGGCGTTCTGCCACGTGGCACCCCACCTTGGCACGTGGGGACCACCACCTGACAGGTGGTGGCGCGTGGAAGCCGGAGGCACGGCGCGTGTCGCCGGCGGCAGGCTGCATGGTGGCGCGTGAAGTACACGCGCCGACAGGGCGAGTGGGAAAATATTTTTTTTTTCAATTTTCGCTAATTTTTCCTTCTAGGGGCGCGTGTAGGCGCGTGAAAGGTCCATTTGAGGTGCGGTTTATCTCTAAAAATCCCTAAAATCAAGATCTTTATTTTGATATATAATTTGATAATTTTGGAGATAATTAAAGATCTATTTGTGAGTATTTCAGTGCATTTTCTGGTATTTTTCATGCGGAAATAAATTCCAGAATATTCAAAATAATTTAAATTATTTTGTTCTAGGTGAAAATGAAGCAAGAGGCTTCTAGTAGCACTGAAAATATCCAAGATGGTTCATTGGAATACTTATACATGGATAATGCAGTTCCAGAATATGAACCAGAGAATGAAGATCCTGAAGAGGACCCTGAAGAGGTTCCTCAAGAAATCCCGGAGGAGTTAATGGATTCTGGACCTGAGTCAGAATCTTTATTTCCCACTGAACCCCTCCGTACCGAACCTCATTTGGTCTGTAATGATTCGCTAGATCTTCCCAATAAAACCGAAGTAGAGGAAGGCGAAGAGGTGGATCAACCCTGTACCCCTGCTTTAGCTATGAGAATAGCTGAAAGTGATGCAGCTAAATTGACAAACATAAAAGGCATCAATGGTGTGCTCGCTAGCTACGTCCATTACATGACCGATAAGAAGAATACAGAATTCTACCTTAGAGTCATAATGGAGTACATAAGAGCAATAAGAGTTAGAGGCGGACCTAAAGGCAAACCCATAAGAAAGTCTTACTGGATTTGGGCCATAGAGCTAGTGTCCTCCTTTATGAACAAAACGCGTAAACTTAGAAGCCTAAGAAAAGTAATGCTTGATTACATTTATGTTCATATCAAATGATGTAATATTTGTATTCACCATGAATTTGTGGTTTCATGCATTGTAAACAGACTAAGTATGTTATTTCATTTAATGAAATTACTTGAATTATTGTTGTATGATTGTTCATGAATATCATATGTATGCCTTTTATAAGTGGGAGCTTTCTTTTTTAGAAGATGAGACTTCTAAAGGTTACAATCTTTGAAGTGCTTATATAAAATCCTTGATAGGACATGATGATTATTGCTAGTATCTGTGTGATGGGAGGTACAAACGTATTCTCTTGATCATAGATCTTGTAATTTCATTATTTACTGATCCAGGATAATATAGGCACATTACATTGTATACTTCATTGTGCTATATAACTAAAATGTTCTTTGGTTCGGTTCTCTTCAAAGAGAACATAGATTAATGTGGGATAGATTTGTCACAGAACTAAGAATGGCAACCAAGAACATAATTGCTGAATTGAACAAGGGAGAAAAGCTTAACGGGGACAACTGGGACATCTGGCACCGAAAGGTCCAGTATATCCTAGAGGAACAGGATGCGATAGAGCCTCTCACCACTGCTATGGTTGAACCTGAGGCTGGCAACACAAACCAGCACAGGAGAGACCAAGAGGCATATCTAACCTGGAAAAAGAAGAATAGCATAGCAAGAATCACGCTTTTGAGCTCCATGGCTGATGACCTGATGTGTGAGTTTGAGTCGCACAAAACTGCACAAGCCATGTGGATAGCATTGAAGGATAAGTTTGGCGGAGTCTCTACGACCAAGCTTAGAAGGTTGACAATTAAGTTTGATACCTATAAGCTCAAGCCAAACAATCCTATGAAGCAACATCTGAGAGAGATGGCCAATATGATCCGGGAACTGAAGGAAGCTGGACATAATCTGTCTGATGAGCAGCAAGTGCAGGCTGTCATCAGGTCGCTCCCTGCAAGTTGGGAGCACATGAAAGTCAACCTAACCCACAATGAAAACATCATCACTTTTAATGATGTAGCTAAGCATCTGGAGCTGGAAGATGAACGTCTAGAGGCTTACAAGAGCTCCGGACAGACTTATTTAACTGAGGATGCTGGTACTTCCCAATCTAAGCCCAATTTCAAAAAGGGCAAGAAGTCCCAAAAGAAAGGGAAGAAGGGCGGTCCTCAATTTAAAAAGGGCAAGAAACAATTTAAGAAGAAGGGAAAGAAAGGCGGGAAGAAGAAGCTAGACCTGAAGAAGGTCAAATGCTTCGCCTGCCAACAAATGGGCCATTTCGCACGTGACTGTTCTAAACAGGCTGAAAGCGAAAAGGTATTAGTGAATTATGTGAATTCACATGTTTCATATGTTTCTAGTACTGTTTTTCTAACAGAACCTGTTTCTTCTTCTTGGATTATAGACTCAGGCTCCACAGACCACGTAAGCAGGGATCGGGGATCCTTTGTGGAATACCGTCGGTTGCCGTATCAAAGCAAGTGGCTTTATGTTGGGAACAATGCGAGAATCGAGGTTCGAGGGATTGGCACCTGCAAGCTTGCTTTGCGTGGTGGAAAGACCTTGATACTCCATGATGTGCTTCATGCCCCCGACATCCGACGGAATTTAATTTCTGTTATTTGCTTAGTAGACTTTGGGTTTAATGTTTATTTTCATGATAAAGTTGCAGACATTTCCTTTAACTCTGAATTTTATGGTTCAGCATTCAGATTCCAGAAATTTTTTGTTATGGATCTTGCTTTTGGTTTTAACGCTCATGATTGTTTTGCCATTTCTTCAAGCAATCCTGATATGAATATCTGGCATGCTAGACTAGGACATATTAATCAAAATAGAATGATTAAACTAGCAAAAGAAGGAATGTTGGGCACAGTCCCTAACATGGAAATGTCCTTATGTGAAAATTGTCTAGCTGGTAAGGCAACTAGAAAACCTTTCGGTAAGGGAACAAGAGCTGAAAATCCATTGCAATTAATCCATTCTGATATCTGTGGTCCGATGAGTGTGAGGGCTAGGCACGGAGCTTGGTATTTTATTACCTTTATTGACGATTTTTCACGATATGGTCATGTCTATTTGATCTCGCATAAGTCTGAAGCACTTGAGTGCTTTAGACGATACATAAATGAGGTAGAGAATCAAATGGACAGTAAAATTAAAGCATTACGTACTGATCGAGGTCGTGAATATTTATCTGATGAATTTAAACAGCTCTGTGAGGAAAAAGGGATAATTAGACAACTGACTATCCCTGGCACTCCACAACAGAATGGAGTGGCTGAGAGGAGGAATAGAACTCTTCTAGACATGGTTAGGTCTATGATGGCTCAAGCAAACCTACCAATTTCATATTGGGGTGATGCTTTGTTAACGGCAACCTTCATACTTAACCGTGTGCCCTCAAAATCAGTCGCTTCCACACCCTATGAATTATGGACAAAACGCAAACAGGATCTAAGTGTCCTAAGACCCTGGGGGTCAGCAGCATATGTTCATGATGATTCCCACAAGCATGGGAAATTGGGTCCTAGAGGAAAGAAGTGTATTTTTATAAGGTACTCTGAACAATCTAAAGGATACGTTTTCATAGGTGAAACGAAGATGGAACAGTGACTGAAATGGAATCAAGAGATGCCACATTCATTGAGACTGAATTTCCTAAAAGAGGAGATGTTGACCGCACTGTATCTCTTTATGAGACACAGGAACAAGTCAGTGCAGAACAAATTGACAGACCAGAATCGTCTAGGTCTGTCAATCTGAGTGGGAGCCAACAAAGGTCAACACCAAGACCTGAACAAAGAAAGAAAGATAAGCAAATAGCTCCCGTCAGAAGGAGTAACAGGGAAAGTGTTCCCAAAGACGCTTTCAAATAGAAGGCGAATCCTCTTAGTTACTCCAGAAGGGGATGATGAGCCCCGTTCTGTACGAGAAGCCTTGTCAGGTCCTGTAAAAGATGAATGGATGAAAGCTATGGAAGAAGAAATGGACTCAATGAAAAAGAACCAAGTTTGGGTGTTAGTTGATCTTCCAAAGGGCGTAAAGCCATTGGGAACAAGTGGGTTCTCAAAATTAAAAGAAAAGTGGATGGATCAATTGACAAATACAAGGCTCGATTAGTGGCAAAGGGGTACACACAACAGGAAGGAATAGATTATGAAGATACATTCTCACCTGTTGTGCGTTTCAATTCTATTAGACTTATTCTGGCAATAGTAAACAGTTTAGATCTAGAATTACATCAGATGGATGTAAAAACCGCATTTCTGAATGGTGATCTGGATGAAGAAATCTATATGGAACAACCATTAGGTTTCATTGAAAAAGGAAAAGAAAATAAAGTTTGTAAACTCAAAAGGTCTATTTATGGATTGAAACAGTCATCCAGACAGTGGTATTTGAGGTTTCATAAAGCAATAACCTCATATGACTTCCAAATGATAGAGGAAGACCACTGCGTCTACATTAAGCGGTTTGAGGGTAATTTTGTCATATTATCCTTATATGTAGACGATATACTATTAGCCGGAAATAGTCTAGATTCCGTGGTGGCTATCAAAGAATGGCTTTCGTCGAATTTTGAAATGAAAGACATGGGTGAAGCAAAATACATACTTGGAGTTAAAATCCAAAGAAATCGTTCAAAACGAATCCTCTCTCTTTCACAAGAGAATTACATCAACAAGATTCTTGAGCGATTTAACATGAAAGACTGCAATCCCATGAGTACACCCGTTGCCACTGGAGTGGCTTTGAGTTCCGACATGTGTCCCAAAACCGAATCTGATAAAAAGAAGATGGAAAGAGTTCCATATGCCAGTGCTGTTGGTAGTCTGATGTATGCAATGATGTGTACAAGACCAGACATCTGTTATGCAGTGGGACTGGTGAGCAGATTCCAGTCTAACCCCGGTGAAAAGCATTGGAAAGTAGTGAAGAGGATCTTGAGATACTTAAAGGGCACTTCTAATTATGCACTGTGCTACGAAGGAGGTGACCTGCGTCTTGTTGGGTACTCCGATGCTGATGTAGGTGGAGATGAAGAAGAACGAAGGTCAACTTCAGGTTATACCTTCTTACTCAACAATGGCGCCATATGTTGGAGTAGCAAGAAGCAAACGTGCATTGCCTTACATTCAATGGAAGCTGAGTTTGTGACATGCACTGCAGCAGTGCAAGAGGCTTTATGGCTGAAGAGATTTATAGAACACCTTGGATTTGGAAACAAGAGTACCAATCCGGTGATGGTATACTGTGACAATACTGCAGCCATAGCCTATACTAAAGATCCTAAGTATCACAGCAAAACCAAGCACATTGACATCAAGTATAATTTTGTTAGAGATTACATAGCACAAAAGATTGTTACTGTACAATACATTTCAACCAAATGTATGGTAGAAGATCCTCTGACAAAGCCAATAGGCGAAAAAGTTTTTAAAGAACATGTACAAGCCCTTGGCATACGTAAAGTGTAATATAAATACTTCATTAATGAAATTATATTTCGTTATCACTTTATGTGTCTGTCTGAAAGTATACAATGTTTAGTATGTCGTACAGGTCAAAAAGGTTGGCTCTCTCACACGGGCAACCGCCTTTGACACTCAGGTGGAGTGAACAAAGATGAGACATTTGTGTTCACCAGTAAAGATCCTAAGTATCACAGCAAAACCAAGCACATTGACATCAAGTATAATTTTGTTAGAGATTACATAGCACAAAAGATTGTTACTGTACAATACATTTCAACCAAATGTATGGTAGAAGATCCTCTGACAAAGCCAATAGGCGAAAAAGTTTTTAAAGAACATGTACAAGCCCTTGGCATACGTAAAGTGTAATATAAATACTTCATTAATGAAATTATATTTCGTTATCACTTTATGTGTCTGTCTGAAAGTATACAATGTTTAGTATGTCGTACAGGTCAAAAAGGTTGGCTCTCTCACACGGGCAACCGCCTTTGACACTCAGGTGGAGTGAACAAAGATGAGACATTTGTGTTCACCAGTAAAGCAGCAATGAATGCTGATATGGTAGAGAAGAAACACAAACTTTATGTCGCCTTGACTAAAGTGTAGCAAGTCAAGATGAGATCCACGTTGATAAAGTTGGATCGAAGTTTGGAATCCCACTTCCATAATACCTGTAGCCAGACAACAAACTCTTCAACGTCGACGTCATAACAATGAGCAGAGTTGAAGAATTTGGGTTTAGATACTGAGTGTGTCTGGACCTAAGTCTGTACGGTGTTGATAATAAATCTAAATCGACATACGCTCTTATAGTAATAGAGTAACACCGTAGCATGTGTTTCATACCACATGTGCTGAGAGAACCGCAAAAGGGAAGCAAGTGAAAGATCCCTGCTTCATTGCTGTGTGAGTCCCAGGGAGGAATTATCCCCCTATTGGTGTCCTTTGACTTTGACAATATCATGAATATATGTTTCAGTGACTGCTACTTTGGCATATGTCCTATGGTCATGATTGATGCGATCTAAGGTAGTATGCTGAGAAAGCGACTGATTCATTTCAAAGTGATACTTGGGCGAAAGGAAGATTAACTGTGATATGCACACCTATGCTAGTGTCTGTGACATGTCCCTTATGACATTTTGTGGTCGTAAGTGTGGATACTAGACATACGAGAAAGGTAATCTGAGTCAACCATTGACTCGAGAGGGATTAGATTTACCGTGAAAAAGTGTATATAAGTAAATCTGGGACATCTGAGGCATAATTTTAAAATTCAAGCTACACAAAGGAGAGGGTGACTTGTGCTGATCCTTCAAAAGGGATTTCTAGTACAGGGACCTAAGCGAAGACGTCATGCCCACGCGGTCACGGCAAAGCACTAAGTATGAAATTGAGGGAAGGTGAAGAGACTAGACCCGCGATATCTAATCCACCAAGTGTGAGTGGGAGATGTAAGAAAATGGGCCAGTCCACCCTTGGTGGATTGGACCCAAGCCCAGTATCATTTGGGGTCCTCGTGTAAATCACAAAACATATGGGTCCTTAACTGCAATTTTAGCCTTTTTTATATGATTGGCAAAAACGGAGGGAACAGTTACGGAGGAGGCAGTTTTTCCCTTTTTTGAACATTTGGAACGTGTAGTTAAGTGGGAACCGGATGGTCAGTTGGACGCATGACTACAGTTTCTTTTTCTCTCCAAAAACTCCTTCCTCTGTTCTCTCTTCTTCACCTTCTCCCTGTGTGTATTTGCTGTGTCTCTTAAATCCAACTCCGTCCCCGTGATCGGATCTCCGCGTGGCAACCTGACCTTATTGCAGACTCCAGGTATGCCCGAAAACCTTCACCACCTAACATACTCGAATCGGTACATTATAGTATTCAATAAGTTCAATCACTGTCCAACTTAACCAAACAAATCAAATTACAAACAATAATTTGTTTTAGCAAAGGATGAATCAAAACTGCGTCTAAGAAATTTGCTGATTTAATCATTTTAAAATATTATTCCTCTAGTTCTAGAAGCTGGAGCTAGTTTGACAGTTAATTATCGATTTTATCTTTTATATTTATCATTTATTTCAAATTAATGTACCTAATTTATCAACTGATACTGCATAAAGATATTTTATGAAGATCTTGTCATATTTGTTACTATCTCCTTAATATAAGAGTTAGTTAACTATTCAATTTGGTATTAAGAATAATATTTAAATTCATTTTATCTCTCGTATTCAGTTATTTATTTTGCCCTCAAATAATATCTAATTATCTATGATGATTGTAAGAATTATTTTAATGCATATGATTAATCAGGATATTTTAGAAAAAATAACACCAGTTTACTATAAATAACAAAATTAAGTAATTTTCTTAATATTTTCAAATTAATTATCTATCTGTTATATTAAGGACTCATTAAATAATTTATCTAAAATTTTTTAATTTATTCAAATTAATTAAGTAGAGTTGTTTTGTTAACAACCGAATGAATATCTCGTATGTCCTTGTTGGAATAAATTAATTATGTGACTGTACCATTAGAATAACAGAACTTGAACATCAAAACAAAAATTGACAACCAGCTCCTCAATTTGGGGGTGTTTGGATAAGAACAAAACCATGGTTTCAGAAGTATTTTTATAGTATACGAAGTAAATATGTGAAGGAATTTGTCTCAATTTGCGAAAAAAATATTTTTGAAAAGTGATTATGGGATTACCCAAACACCCCCTTAAACTGTTCAGTCAATACCAACGGGCTAATTTTGGCCGGCGACTCGACGAGTTTCTCTAGACTGATACAAGTATTATATATATGTGATATATAAATAAATCTATTGGCAACAATAATTTATTTATTTTTATTTGCAAGATTTAATATCTCAATATTATTCAAGAGGAATAAAGTGAATAACAACTTACATTTGACACCATCATTTTTATTTGTATATGTAAATTTTTATTTGCCCCATATGTACATTTATTATTAACAACTTATACTCTTCCTTTCCTTATTATAAAATTCAATTTTTTGAATTGATTTATTCTTTTTTATAAGATTTTTTTTCAGTTTGTCTAAATAATAAATATATTTTTACCTACTTTATGCTTAATTAATATATTCTCTCTCATTAACTTTTTCTTATAAATTCTCTCATATTTTTTTCACTCATACTTATAACCTATCTATTTATAAATAAGGATATATTTTTAAAAATATTTTTAATATATTTATTATTTTTAACTAATTTTAATAATTTTTGTAAAAGAAACAATTCATTAATTTTTGAACTAGACCTTTCATTTTGACCTGTAATAACATCATCTTTATTGACATCTATATATTTTTTGGCATGAAAAGAAAAAAAAGTTAGTATAGCCGATTATATATCTAGGATAAAAAATAATTACTTTACTAATTTTTATATTTAGAATTGAAGATGATAAAATAATAGAGACCAATACCTAACTTGACTGATGATGGAGTAGAGAACAAGATAAAATGTTTATGAAAAATTTCTTTTATTTTTTATACAATTAATTAGAAGTTATAAAAATTATAAATATGTGCTATACAATAAAGATAACATATATGCATATACTCCCTCTAGATCTTTTTACGGGGCATATGAAGATTTTTGGTTTTTTATTTTTATTCTGATTTTATATGTGAGACCTATTTTGTCATGTAAATTATATCATAAAATATGTCTCATATTCATATTTAGGTATAAAACCCTTTTCCAACTTGCTTTATGTACTGTATTAAAAAACACCACTAATTTGTAATGGCCCATAAAACAGAGGAAAGAATTAAAAAATCACATGTAGCTTGAAGAGTAAGTAATTATTTAGGCAACACAACAGGTAAGTAATTAAAAAGCACCACTATATTCTTCTCTCGGACTGCAATACGCAGCCCTAAATCTTTAATGGTCTTCCCTCGCAGGCGCACCATCTCGCTACTTAAGCCATCTCCCTCCTCGAAATCCATTTCACCGCCACTGCTTCTTTCTCTGGAGCTCCATTTTTGTCTTTTTTAGGTCTCTGTTGCTTTTTCACCTTTCCTTGCTTCCTCTGCAAATGGAAGGATCTGGGGTGGTGACTGTGTACGGTAATGGCGCCATTGCAGAGACCAAAAAAACTCTTTTCTCTGTCAAGGTGGGTCTTGCTCAGATGCTCCGTGGCGGCGTTATCATGGACGTTGTGAACGCCGAGCAGGCCCGCATCGCCGAAGAGGCCGGGGCGTGCGCCGTCATGGCACTGGAGCACATCATGACCTTATTATACATAAAAACGTCAAAAATCTAACAAGACTGGAAATACATCAATCACCAAAAATCAGCATGAACAGCTAACTTTCTTCGAAAGCAACAGGAAGCCAATGAACACACACTCATTCTGACCTAGCCGCAAACCTCTCAACCTTTTTGTCTGTCAAATTGAGCCCAACCATGGCTTCGCCTAACCCGCAGCTCACTTCGGCCAAAATCTCAGGATCACTATAATGAGTCACAGCCTGCACAATAGCCCTGGCTCGCTTTGCAGGGTCACCACTCTTGAACACACCAGACCCTACGAAAACCCCATCACACCCTAATTGCATCATCAAGGCGGCGTCAGCTGGAGTCGCAACTCCACCTGCCGCGAAGTGAACCACAGGAAGCCGACCTAATTGTTTCGTCTGCATCACCAAATCATATGGAGCTCCAATCTTCTTTGAGAAGGTGAAGACTTCGTCATCATCCATGGTCCGCAAAGACCTGATGTCACCCATCACCGACCTCACATGCCTCACCGCCTCAATGATATTCCCGGTCCCTGCTTCCCCTTTGGTACGAATCATTGCCGCACCTTCCCGAATTCGCCGGAGAGCTTCCCCGAGGTTACGACACCCACAGACAAAAGGAATGCGGAAGTTGTGCTTGTTGATGTGGTTCTCGTCGTCGGCGAGGGTGAGGACCTCGCTCTCGTCCACGTAATCGATGCCAATCGCCTCGAGGATTTGAGCTTCCACAAAGTGTCCTATACGGGCCTTCGCCATCACAGGAATCGTCACCGCCTGCTTGATTTCCTTTATGAGTTGCGGGTCGCTCATGCGAGCAACGCCGCCTTGAGCCCGGATGTCGGCAGGAACACGCTCCAGTGCCATGACGGCTCACGTCCCGGCCTCTTCGGCGATGCGGGCCTGCTCGGCGTTCACAACGTCCATGATAACGCCGCCACGGAGCATCTGAGCAAGACCCACCTTGACAGAGAAAGGAGTTTTTTTGGTCTCTGCAATGGCGCCATTACCGTACACAGTCACCACCCCAGATCCTTCCATTTGCAGAGGAAGCAAGGAAAGGTGAAAAGGCAACAGAGACCTAAAAAAGACAAAAATGGAGCTCCAGAGAAAGAAGCAGTGGCGGTGCAATGGATTTCGAGGAGGGAGATGGCTTAAGTAGTGAGATGGTGCGCCTGCGAGGGAAGACCATTAAAGATTTAGGGGAAGTGAAGTCACTTTCATCTAATGCATTCATCATTAATTATTTAATTTATAATTATATATACCGTAAAGTATGAACAATAAATTTTATGATTGATTATTTGGAAAATATTAATATTAATATATTAAAGTTAACAATGATGATGCATGTATATTTATATATTTTTATTCGCTATATATATTGGCAAAAAGAAAAAAAACAATGAGAGTTTAGTCATTGACATGTGGTTAACAATATTTGTAAAATAAATTGCTACTTCTTCCGTTTCAATTTATAGAGTAAAATATTTTTTTAAGTGGTTTCATGTGTCATAATATAAAATGTTTTAAAGAAAACAATGACTCAATAATGACTTTATTCCAAAAATATCTTTCATTAATTAAATGTGTGTTAATTAGGGTTTAATATTAAATGAAAGACATATTCAGAAGTTACCACTTTTTTGTAAAAAAAATCAAGGTACTCATCTAAGAGCATTTAATAAAATTTATTGATCTTTGCAATTTACTACAAAAACGTCTGTGATAGTTTATACTCGTTTGTCAACTACATTATTGGGGCATTGCCTGAATAGCAGTATTAGAATTATAGTTTCGCTCTTAAATGTAAGTTACCTATAGAAAAAGATTTTGACCCTAAATATAATATGTCACTTGTAGTATATGTAATAGTTTGATTTTTAATTTTATACCTATTGAGTTGTCGTTGCAAACAAAGAAAAAATTGAGGGATATAGAATGATTGATAAATGTAAAAAAAGAAAAAAAAACTTAGTAGGAATAAAATTAAAAAGTCTTGTAAATTTAATGCATTCATTGGTGTGGGAGAACATAATTTTAATCCATTGCATAAGCAATAAATCACATAAATAATGCTGGTCAAAAAAATCACATAAATAATATTATTTGTTAAATTGCCTACTATGCATTTTATATAATTAGAATACTCAAAACTTAAAAAAAAAAAATTGATTGACCAAAATAAAAGTTAAACTAGAATAATACTCAATGAGAATCTAGGGAACTTATTCCATCTCCTTTCTTACCTTATTGCCATCTTTATTCCCAATTAGCATTAATTTATACTTATACGAGATTTTTAAAAAAGTTCTAATTATTATATTTATATGTATGCGCTGGCGGCTGCTGTATCACGTTTCAGGAATATATTTCTCCCAATCTCATATAATTGTCCTAATCTGAAAGAAAATGCTCAATGTAATTACTTCTAAAGCCAAGTATGAAAGCTTGGTTAATGGTTATGGAGGCTGTCATCTTTCTTGGTGATGAACGCTTTCAAAAGTCTTTATATGTCTAATGAAATACTACCTCCGGTCTTTAATATACAATCTAATTAACTAATTTGAATAGCTGAAAAATGTTTGTTAAGTTAGTCATTTATAATAAATAGACGTTATCCTTTCTAAAATATCCATGTTGATCAAATGTATAAACTATAACTACCATTACCATAAAGACTAACTACCTTAAAAATAATAAATATGAGAGACAAAATGGATTGGGGTCTTATATTTAAGATCAAATTAAAAGTCAAACTAACTCTTATGTTAAGGACTGAAGATAGTGTATATACATAATTTATTTATCTATATTTGATCTATTTTTTATTAGTGTGATTAATATTTATAAATAACTAATGTGATTAATGTTTTTAATATTTACAGATTAACTATCTATCCTTATATTGATTAAGAATCGGAGAATACTACTGCAGAGAAAGAAAAACAGAATTGGAGATGGTAGCAATACTTCTGAAGTTTGGATAAAAACTAAACTATGATTTTAAAAGTGATTTTTTAATATACTATCTTTTATTTTTAATATAAAGACTTGTTTGAATTTTATTTTGATCTTAAATATAATATCTCAATTCACTTTGTCTCTCATATTTATCTATTTTTTTTCTAAGATAGTTGTTACAATAATAATAGGTTTGGCCAATACACTTGATTAGCAAAGATATTTTAGAAAAAAAATAATATCTATTTATTATAAAAAAATAATTTAATTAGTTTTTTTAATATCTACTATGCATTTTATATAATTAGAATACTCAAAACTTAAAAAAAAAATTGATTGACCAAAATAAAAGTTAAACTAGAATAATACTCAATGAGAATCTAGGGAACTTATTCCATCTCCTTTCTTACCTTATTGCCATCTTTATTCCCAATTAACATTAATTTATACTTATATGAGATTTTTAAAAAATTTCTAATTATTATATTTATATGTATGCGCTGGCCGCTGCCATAACATGTTTCAGGAATATATTTCTCCCAATCTCCTATAATTGTTCTAATCTGAAAGAAAATGCTCCATGTAATTACTTCTAAAGCCAAGTATGAAAGCTTGGTTATGGAGGTTGTCATCTTTCTTGGTGATGAATGCTTTCAAAAGTATTTATATATCTAATGAAATACTACCTCCGGTCTTTAATATGAGATTTGGTTAACTAATTTGAGTAGATTAAAAATGTTTGTTAAGTTAGTTATTTATAATAAATAAAAGTTATCATTCCTAAAATATCCTTACTGATCAAATGTTTAAACTAGAACTACTAATACCATAAAGACTATCTTACCAAAAAAATAAATATAAGAGACAAAATAGATTGGGGTCTTATATTATAAAACCAAATTAAAAGTCAAACTAACTGTTATGTTAATGATTGAAGATAGTGTATATACATAATTTATTTATCTATATTTGATCTATTTTTTTATTAGTGTAATTAATATTTATAAATAACTAATGTGATTAATGTTATTAATATTTACATATCAACATCTTTATATTGACTAGAAATCGGAGAATACTACTGCAGAGGAAGAAAAACATAATTGGAGATGGTAGCAATACTTCCGAAGCTTGGATAAAAACTAAACTATGATTTTAAAAGTGATTTATAACATACTATCTTTTGTCTTTAATATAAAAGCTTGTTTGATTTTTATTTTGATCCTAAATACCTTAACCGAGTTCACTTTGTCTTTCATATTTATTTATTTTTTCTAAAATAGTCTTTATAATAATAATAGTTATAACCAATATGCTTGATTAGTAAGGATATTTTTTTTTTAAAAATATCTATTTATTATAAATAATTTATTTAATTAGTTCTTTTTAATCTATATACAAGAAAATCTAAAAAAGTGGCTTTAGGAACCAACCCCCGTAGCGCAAAGTGCAAGGGGAATAAAGACAAAAGAAGAATGGGGGACGTCATGATTAGGATTCGACAGATGTGAGTACGCTCCGCTCCGTGAACATTATCAAACCATAATTGGCTTCTCACCGTCACATTCATGAGGACGTGAGAAATGAAATGGATGCGCCAATAATATATAACGTTCCACGTTTCTCATCCCTTTTCCCCTTTCCTCTCCCGTTTTCTATTATCACCCTTCGTAGCCACACCCAACACTACACAACACTACAACAGCCAATTTTATTCTGTATAACAAAGCCTATATAGTTATATATCATTGTGCTCTATTTCATATCTTCATCATGCTTAATTTATTAACCATAGCCTCCATCATTATATCTAATTATAAGGAAAAATTCAAAAAAAAAAAACCTGTTACTAGATTATAATCGCTGTTGTTTTTTTTTTAATTAACTATATTTTGTATTGCTGATGTGGTTTCCGGTTCATTTTTATAGAAAAAATCAGTATAAAGTACATGTTACTGGATTTTCCTCTCTCGTCCCTTCCCACTCCACATTTTAAAAAAAATGAATTCTAAAAGGAAAGATCATATACATACATATATTATATAACCTTAGCATAAAGCTGAACAAAAAAAACTCTGGTATATATAAAAAGATCAAGGTCCATTCAGTATTTTGAAATTTTTTTCAAATATATTCAACACCTTAAACTATTTTATGACATGTTTAACACCTTTTAAGTATGTTCATCACTTTTAAATATTTTTTGAAGTATTCAGCACCATAGATTTTTTTTTTTTAGGTGCGTCTAGTATCATAACATATTTTTTTACTGCGTCTAATAGGAAAAAAATACTTCCAATACTGAATGTATTTGAAAATACTTCACAATATTAAATGTATCACGGAATACTTTAAAGTGCTGGATACATTTAAGAACATACTTCAAGATGTTGAATAGACCTTAATTCTATATGAAATTAACATTTAAATTTCGTGAAATTGACAATTATATTAATTTTTTAAGGCCAATAATAAGGTATGAAGCATAATGCACCCACAATACACACACACAGATATATATAAAAGAAAAGAAAGGAAAGAGAAGATGGGAAAAGCTTGAAGATGAGGAGAAAGTAGGCAGGTGCAATATGAAGGAACACACTGACTAGAATGTCGTCACTTCCAAACACAATGTGAGCCACAAAGTCCTCATTTCTTTAACTTTATGGCACCTTTCGTTCTCTCATCTTTCCCACCCCCTTTCATGTATCTTCCATCTGCCTTTATTTCTTCACACACACGCGCGCGCGCGTATATGTATGCATGCCATTTCAAATCACTACACTTTTAATTTGTTGCTGGCCGAAAATAAAATTACTCTTTTGTTCACACTGCTTTAAAGATAATGGACAGTTTATTTTATTTTCCTTTAAAAAGATATTTTTACACGAGAGCATAATATTAGTAGCTGGCTGGGGAAAAAATAAATGAGGAATATAATCACTTTTATGCTTTGGGAATAGAGATAAAAATACCCACTTTTATACTTTTATGCTTTAAGTACCAGCATGATAATTGATTTTTATCTATTATTTTAAATAACTCCATCCCAACAAAAAATTATAATATTTAATTAATTAGTTACTGATTATAGTACTACCCGGGAGTAATATAAGATTTAAAAGATGGCCCTTATTAGTTTGGTTCAACGCTGACAACTAACAACAATCATAAAGCGTAAGAAGACGTCCAATGCAAACGCAAAAGGAGTGTCGTTTTCTCCTTTTACTCATCTTACCCAGTACCGTTGTCTGCTGGGTTTACTATGCTTTTTTTTTTTTTTACCAGCGTTAGGTTTATTATTCAGTCTTCTTTTACTATATGATATTCAATACTATCACGTTAAATTTAAATATTATCATATCCAATTAGTATATTTTTCTCAAAGTGCTTTTTTTTTTTAATTTAGAAAGTTCAAATCATTGACTTCGGAGAAATCAAGTGCCTTACGCTTGAGGTATTTTCTTAAGTATAATACCTCTCTCTTTTCTTTACTTTTTCCTTTATTTATTTATTTTTTTCCCCTTTTCGTTTGACTTCCATTTTTTCCAATCATTCATAATTGACCTTTTTTTTTTGGGGGGGGAAGGTCTTAAGCCATTAGATAATAACTAATTTTAAACCATATAATAAAAGAAATAAAAAGTTGATGATTTATAATTAACATGATTGGAAGTCGAATATATTAAAAAAACTAGATTATTCTTATTAAATATTGCGGAAATTATGATCAATATTTCTTAAAAGCATCACTCATACTTGCACCGGCTTCAGCAGATCATGGAAAGGCTTTAGTGGGCCTTGTGGGCATTTAGATAAGGAAAAGCCCATGGGCCGCATTGTGTTTGGATTGGGCTTCTTTTGAGCCAACTTAGATTCCTTATCCACGGCCTTTTCACCTTATTTATTTTTCTCAAGGAAATAAAAAGCATCATTTTTGCAATATCTTCCCAACATCTCAGTTATACAAGAAAGCTGGCAGCGATAAATGCGTGTTAAATACAATCCATTTTCTAAAAAGACTATAAGGATCTTTTGCTAGCTACAAAGACCAATCTTCTTGGCAAATTTTTTCTTTTAAGATTTTCCAGCCTTGTTTTCCAAGCTCAAAAACTCATCTAATTCTTTAAAAACAGTTCTCAGCTCTCACTCAATAGCAACTCAATTCCAATCCAACTATATTCAACCATAACAATGATTTTTTATCATATTAATTGAGTAGACAAGTCTTAATATAACTTGACGAATATGTTTAATCTCAGCGTTATGACAATCTGGTCAACTAAATGACACGTTTCCTATACAACAATAGTATATATGGCATAGCTAGTTTTTAACTTTATTAAAGCTAAGATTCCAACACTATATGACTTTTGCCTTGTGTTTGGTATAGGGGAATTGGGGAGGGGAGAAAAAAAATTTAATAAGCTCTATTATTTAAAATATTGGAAAAGCAAGGTTATAAAATTTTGATGAAGAAAAAAATGTTAGATAAAAAAGTTAAAAAAAATTAATTAAAAACTTTTAACTCCACTTCATCAATTTTTTAAACTGAGCTCATTAAACATTTTTTTCTTCGCGCCAAACAAACCCCACTACCTCATCCTCATGTGCGAAGCGTGGCACCGGTGAGCCATCAAAGGATTATTATTAAGTTTAAAATTATGTTGGGGTCACACCATCTTTCACTCAGGAAAAATTATCTATAAGGAATAATTACACTCCTATTCTTAGATTCACATATATTAAAGAGAACAGAAAATTTCTTTTACTTTTACCCACTAAGTTATAATATATAGGCTGAATTATATAAAATCCTTTTGAATTGCATGTCACGCTTAAATAACCTTTCAAACATTAATTTGAAACTTTATAATAAATATTCATAAAGTTTTATATTTATGAAGATAACCTTAAACTATTAATTTTATATCCTCTTAACTTGTATTTTTTAATGTATACTATTCTGTCAAGCTGAGTGTTACTCCCTCCGGTATTTAATATAAGAGCTAGATAATTTAATTTATAAATATTAAAAAAATTAATTAAATTAATTATTTGTAATAAATGAGTGTTGTCTTTTATAAAATATCCTTCTTAATTATGTGCATTAGAATAGAAATATTTTAACATGTACAATTAACATGATGACTACTTTGAGAAAATAAATAAATAGATACAAAAGATAAAATTGATTATGATTTTATATTTAGGATCAAATCGAACTTCTAACTAGTTTTACATTTAAGATAAGAGATAGTGTGTGTATGCATATATATATATATATATATATGTATATGAAGATAAACCTTATAAAATTTAAGTCATTTATAAATAAATAAATAATAAACAAACTAAGAAAAACGAATCTATTGGCATAAATGTAAAAACCTAGCTCAGGGAGCATGTTATAAATTCAAATGTTAAGAAAGTTATTTATGTATGGCATAAAGTTTAGAAACATTTTATATAATTCCCTGAATTACCCCGCCGTTAGGCATGCATATATTAAAGGTAAGTTCCAAATTCCGAAATCAAATCATGTTGATCGAGACGTTGAATTTGCCCTTCAAATTGTCCAAACAAAATCTTGGTTTCTTTTAATACGTAACTTTGCCTTTTGCACCAACATGACTTAGCTTTCTTTACAACCCGAGAAGCCAAAAAATTTAGTAATAGTAGTAGTAATAATAATGATGAATGAATGAAAGAAAGTGGAACCGTTTGGGGCTAATGAAAATTTACTAGAAACTCCATTTATGTATTTAACTTTTGAAGGCAGGCCTTACATGAAAAACTTTAAATTTTAATATATATATATATATATATATATATATATATAGCCAGGATTTGGAATCACATGGTCAATAATAAAGTTGTGAAAGATTACGCAGACATAGAAAATTGTTCCTTACAATTATATCATATAGTAACATTTAAGTGGGAGGTTGTCGATTCGTGTTCGAATGTAACTTCAAGGTGCTTGTTCTTCTTGATTAGAAGTAGAAAATCATGGAACCATCTTGAGAATACTCAGCAAATTAAACTAAATATTCACAGGCGCAATTCAAACCTGCGATCAGTGCCAACATAGGGCACTATATACGCCACTACACTACGAGGGTTTTGGCTACAAAATCATCATTAAACACAACTTCTGAACCTAAAGTCTTAGAATATTTAAAGATTTGAGTCATTGCCCTCGTCTAATACATAGTACTACTATTGAATTAACTTACTCCCCCCTCCCCCACCATCTGACGAAGAAGAATTGTATATGTAAGTGGTGGGGTTTGAAAATTGGAAGTGTAAACAATGTAATATCGCCGATAAACACTGAATGGAGAATGGAAATATGATTCAGCAACCACATAATGTGTTGATGAGATGAATGTGCAGATACACATACAAATCAGCTTTCTATTTGTTTTTGAATTGTTAAAGATGAATGTGCTCATCTTTACTTCCACTAACTTTTGTTGCAATCAACAGATCTATAGTACAAAAGTGAGAAAGCATAAACAGATCGTTGCATGAATTAGCAGGAGGACCACACTGGCCGCACAATGAAACCTTGTGCAACTCATAGTCAAGAGCTGGCCACCTTCTCCGCACAATGCACTAATTTAAAGTGTTAATGAGAGAATAATGTTTGTGTTTTATACATGTTTAAAATCGTGGAAATTATGATCCTGATGGGAAAGCATGAAATGCTACATCCCATTAAAATTAGACTCCGTCTGACCGTTATTATTAGACATCTTTTATAAGCAATTTTCTCTTTCAACATGATTTAAGTTGGGGTAAACTTGAAAAAGCAAGTATTAATTTAGGACAGATTTAATGTTTTAACGGTCACTCCGTAATATAATGTGTGAAAATTAGTTAAGAATGCCTTATAATAAGGATTAGAGGGAGTAGTTCTGATAGTTTTTGACTTTAATTATGTGCACTCATTTAATTATTGAAACATTGAATTATGCGTATATGTAGCACATAATTTCTCAACCATAAAAATTAAACTTGTATAATTTTATAATAGATCATTTAGCTATATCATAATAAAAAATGGGATAACCTTTTGAACGTCTTAATTACCATGATTAAAAAGAGAATTCCACGTAATCAAATAGTCAAAGCCAATTAGTAAAGTAAAGAAGAAATGTTTAAAGGTCTGTCATAATTAAAAGAATTAAAAAAAACATGATGAAAGGTCTACATTGTGATTACAAAGAAAAAAGATTCAACCTAATTACACTCTACTATGATAGAGAAGCTCTTGACCCCATATAAATGAATCCAATCATACAATACACACACTACTACAAGATAAGCTTTTAATGTCGGCCAGTGAGAACTTTAATGATGTAAGATCAAGTTACGTAGTACTGTTAATATTTTAGATCGCGGGGTAAAATGTCAACGTAGAAAAGTATGATCAAAATTAAAGTATCACTAAAATATATAACTATCCAACACTTGGAAACAGCAGAGACAATCGCAAAGAAAATATTCCCTCCAATCTTTATTATAACAGTCGTTGTAGAAAATATTTTTGGTTGTTTTTATGAGACTCATGATAGTTTTAATGAGTATTAAATATTTTTTTCCATATATGCCCATGTTTAATAAGGGTAATGAAAGAGTAAAAATTAATAGATGTTAGAATTTAGTTTAATATTGAAAGGCCAACACCAGAACCCTTGCGACCAGAGTAGGAGAGTGGTATTGAAAACCAGTAAAATTTTTATAACAGATTTAATATTTTAAACTATTTTTATTAATACATGTGAATTAGTTAGTAATCCCTTAAAGGCCAACACCAGAACCCTTGGTTGCAAAGATGAGATAGAGAACTGGTCACCAATAATCAATTTACGCAAACATAAACATATACTTCTTATACAAAATAGTGTCAATGACCAAAATAGTGCCACAAGTGTGAGTAGAAAGCCAACCACTGTGTTCACGTGAAATTTGTTAAAATTGTCAAATTTTTTTTTTATCGAATACAATATTTTTGGTTGAGCTCAGGGTATCTACCACTAACTAATAGTAGTGACTAATCTCCCCGTACCATGTACTTCCCAAATGGGTTTTAGTACTAGCCATAAGACTCTTTTTATATACACCGTAAGGATCAGACTCCTAATTAGATTCTTAAAAAACTCAGTTAAATAGCGACTATGTTAGGTCTCGTGTTTTTTGGATAAAGTTGTTAAAGGTGCGAAATTATTTCAAACACTGCCATAAAGTAAAAGAAGTCCAGGAACTTTTAATTCACTAACCATCCAGGATTCAGCACCAGATTCCTCCAAACTTAATTGGAAGAGACTAGGACGTATCACTATCTAGTCTCTACCTAGGTTGTTTGGCATATAGAATAATATAAAATAAAAATATAACGGAGTAAAAGTTTTCTAATTTATAGTTAAATTTAATTACTCTTTTCAACCTCTAACATCAAAGTCACTTGGTGTTGATGGGTTCTCTGATTCGAAATATCAGTTATATTCAATAAATGTGCGCGCGCGCGCACACACTTTGGTCTTGATTACACAGGACGAAGTTTTAAAATCTTACTCATCTTGCTCTTAAGCATAGGGGAAAGATGCGGTAATTAAATTACCCTCTTTAGTTGCAACAAGCTAAGTTAGCATGGATGTTTTTCATTCTTGGATATTTTATTGTTTATTAATTTTAGTGAAGGGCAAACTTGAGAAGTCACGTATTTTCCTACAGGTTTATGGATGTTAACTACCACATTTTAAGAAGTGTAAAATTTGTATCCTATTATTAGTATTAGACGGGAGATATATATCTATATCATTAAACACTCAGAAAGAGATTAATTACAATTTGGAATAAATTTAAGAAATTAAAATACCTTAATAATCGTTTTGAATATTTATAAGATAGCGGTGAGTCCGTGACTAGTATATAATAATAAATTTTATATTTTTAGATAAAAATTAATTTAAAAAGTACCATGCGCACTTGAAAAAGTGTAATCCCAATGTTGTAACGTGGACGATTTTTCCTTCCTTGTTCATTGTTCAATGTAAAACGAAAAAAAGTGTCTTTTATTTTTGATAAATGTGAAAGCATTTTTATGCTTTTTATTTGGAGGTAGAATATTATTATCATTACCAACAAAGACTCCCCACCAAATCCCTTTGGGTCTCGACTTTGAGTCCTAAAAAAAAAGGCTTTGTAAGAAGGAAAAGTCACAGATTAGGTAGACGATGATATCCAAAAAAAAATTATTATCATTATTTTGATATTTTCCATTTTTGATAATAGCAAGGGGGTGGCTGGCTTTGTGTAATGCGCTGTCTTTATCACTAAATTTGTTTCTTGTAATATAATTATCTCGTATATCATATTATTGGGCAAAATTTGACTATTCTAGGATATATTGTAGAACTAAATTATAATAGTTATAATAACAAATAAAATATTTAAAATGGTTAGGATCTTATATCCCAAATGACACACAGCACAATTTTTAGGAATTTCTTACATGTGAAATTGTGGGTTTGAATTCTTTATGAATAATAGGTACCTGAATTATGACAAAAAGAATACCCAAAATAATCATAGACCAACAATTAGGACAACTATTAGGGAAAACCACACAAAAAAAAAACAAACCTACAAAATTACTTTCAATGTCTTATTCTAGTGATAAATTGCGAAACCTGGGGAGAACATCACATTGAACTTTTCGTAAAATCATATTAAAAATAAACTAAAATAAATTTTTTATGCTAGATTTAAGGTTAAGTGATTTTTGGCTTATATTACCACTGGTCTTTAATATAAAACCTAGTTGACTAATTTAGAAAGATTAAGAAAATTAGTTAAGTTAATTATTTGTTATAAATAGTTGTTGCTTTTTCTAGAATACCTTTGCTAACCATGTATATTAGCTAGAATTACCATTTGATGAAACATTTAATATGTGTAATTACTATAAGGACTATTTTGAAAAAAATAAAAAAGAATGAAAGGCAAAATATATTAGAATCTTATATTTATGACCAAATCAAAAGTCAAACAAGTTTTTATAATAAGAAATAGAGGTAGTATCAACGAGATAAGTAGTGTTCCATTAATGTTAATAATAATAGGATAGAAAGTAGAGAATAACTCCTTGATATTTTAATAAAAGCAATTGTAAGATAATATTCGGAGTTAAAGGGGGGAAAAAACACTTTCAAAAAGGTGCAGGTGGCATGGAAACGTGATCTTTGTCTTTATGATGTATAATGCGGGCTGCAGCTATAGTAAGGGGGTGTTTGGATGAGAAGTACTTTTCCGCAAATCGAGATAAACTCCTCCACATATTTATCTCGTAAATTGTAAAATTACTTCTGAAACCATGATTTAGTTTCCATCCAAACACTCCTTTAATGGCTTTCTTCTTCTTCTTGTCGTAATTTTTCTAGAATATATAAAACCTGATTATTAAAAGTCACTTGTTTTTCAACCAATGGAGTTGGGTCTATCTAACAGAAAGGTTGGTGTATCATAATATGGTGAATCAAAATTTAAATCCTCACAAAAAGAAATGTCCATATTTAGTTCCCAACAATATTTTGAACATGATTGTCTTTAATAGAAAGATATCCGCATCAACCCAAAAAAAAGTCACTTGTTTTGTCTTTTGGAAAATGTCATTTTTGAGGCATTTTAGAAGGTATGTTTTTTTTTTTGCCAGCTAGAAGGTCTGTTTAAAACTTTTAAAAATAACCTGAATGTGAAAAAAATACTGAAACCGAATAAACTCGCTCACAATTAAAATATACAAAAGATATCCTCAATGCGTAATATTTAAATATTATTACACTTTCATCTTTTTAAATAAAAATATATTAATTTACAAGTAAACAAAATATTCGTATATAAATTACATATAATCTAACAAAACATAAACATGATAGATTTTTTTTAAACCTCAAAACGAGGTCCTTTCACTAAAACAAAAAGCCCTTCCATTATCTTTTTATCAAAAAAAAAAAGAAAGTTCTTCTTTCTGTTACATGTTCCCTTATTAAAACCAACTTCCTTAAACTCATCATTCTGCAGTGTAATATAACTGAACGTAACATTTGGCCAAAATTTGAAAGAGTTCAAAAAATAAAATAAAATTTTTTTAAATGATATCGTTTGGTCAAATTCAAATTAATATTATTAAGCCCAGTCAAAATTAGCTCTTCAACATTATTTTTCCTGCAGTTTGATAATGAGTCAAAGTCAGTACTAGTTATTTAATTTAGCCTCAGAGTTTGTGTTCATACTTCATATCATCTACCGCATCATAAAATTATAAGAGATTTGATTCAAACTTAAAATAAAAAATATTTTGTAAAATGAAATATTTGAATTGTATATAATTTTTTAATTTAATATACATAAAATATAAAAATTGAACAGATTATTTTAGAAAAAGAAGGACATCCTTTTATAATGTTACTTTAACTAACCACTACTCTTCAATTTTTAAAAAGAAAAAAAATTTCATGTCTGGCCAGTACGGAATCTTATCTGAATAAACGAAAATTCCCTAATTTATAAAAAAGCGGGGAGGGTCACCATCTTTCAATGGATTTTTCAAAATAATATTAAAATAATTTTTGAGTTCAAAATTCTTAAAATAATATTAATAAGACCTAAAATTTTATGATAATATCGCAAGCTTTTTAATAAAAAAAAAAAACTGAGTTATATATACATACGTGTATATATATATAGAGAGAGATAGAGAGAGTAAGAACATGTGTCAACTCAAATGAACGTGCCGCCTTTCACTCCACCTAACACACTCGAATCGGTACATTATAGTATTCAATGAGTTCAATCACTGTCCAACTTAACCAAACAAATCAAATTACAAACAATAATTTGTTTTAGCAAAGGATGAATCAAAACTGCGTCTAAGGAATTTGCTGATTTAATCATTTTAAAATATTATTCCTCTAGTTCTAGAAGCTGGAGCTAGTTTAACAGTTAATTATCGATTTTATTTTTTATATTTATCATTTATTTCAAATTAATGTACCTAATTTATCAACTGGTATTGCATAAAGATATTTTATAAAGATCTTGTCATATTTGTTACTATCTCCTTAATATAAGAGTTAGTTAAATATTCAATTTAATATTAAGCATAATATTTAAATTCACTTTGTCTCTCGTATTTATTTATTTATTTTGCCCTCAAATAATATCTAATTATCTATGATAATTGTAAGAATTATTTTAATGCATATGATTAATTAAGATATTTTAGAAAAGATAACACTAGTTTACTATAAATAACAAAATTAAGTAACACCAGTTTACTATAAATGACAAAATTAAGTTATTTTTTTAATATTTTCAAATTAATTATCTATCTGTTATATTAAAGACTCATTAAATAATTTATCTAAATTTTTTAATTTATTCAAATTAATTAAATAGAGTTGTTTTGTTAACAACCAAATGAATATCCCATATGTCCTTGTTAGAATAAATTAATTATGTGACTGTACCATGAGAAGAACAGAACTTGAACATCAAAACAAAAAATGACAAACAACTCCTCGATTTGGGAGTGTTTGGGTAAGAACAAAACTATAGTTTTAGAAGTGTTTTTACGGTATACGAAATAAATATGTGGAGGAATTTATCTCGATTTACAAAAAATATTTCTGAAAAATGATTATGGAATTACTCAAACACCCCCTTGAACTGCTCAGCCAATACCAACGGGCTAACTTTGGCCGGCGACTCAACGAGTTTCTCTAGATTGATACAGGTATTATATATATGTAATATATAAATAAATCTATTGGCAACAATAATTTATTTATTTTTATTTGCAAGATTTAATCTCTCAGTGTTATTCAAGAGGGATAAAGTGAATAACAACTTACATTTGACACTATCATTTTTATTTATATATGTAAGTTTTTATTTGCCCCATATGTTCATTTATTATTAACAACTTATACTCTCCCTTTCCTTATTATAAAATTCAATTTTTTGAATTGGTTTATTCTTTTTTATAGGATTTTTTTTGAGTTTGTCTAAATAATAAATGTATTTTTACCTACTTTATGCTTAATTAATACATTCTCTCTTATTAACTTTTTCTTATAAATTCTCTCATATTTTTTTAACTCATACTTATTTACTGTTGTCAAACTTGCGAGTTAACTCTCTGAGTTTAACGTTTTTATGTTTTCAGCTAACAAAATCGTGTCGACTCATTTTTAAACTCGTGATAACTGTAAACTCGGTTAAATTTACGAGTTCATTTACCGAGTTTATTGTTTTTATGTTTTTAGCTTACAAAACTGTGTAAACTCGCTCTTAAACTCCTACTAAATTTTTGGATTTGATTATATTTAGTAACTTTGTATATGAATTTTATAGAAATTTCTTTGTTGAATATGATAAATTATGAACATTGATGGATATAATTTCAATTATTTAAATTTAAAATATATTTAAATAAAATTATTCTTATTTTTATATATTAATTATTTGATTATATACTTTTAATACCAATTTATTAATAAAAGTAAATTCTTACGAGTTCGCGATTTAAATTTACAATTCGAGTTTATATTATTATCACAAATTTGTTTAAACTCGTGAGTTTGACAACCTTATACCTATCTATTTATAAATAAGGATATATTTTAAAAAAATATTTTTAATATATTTATTATTTTAAAATAATTTTAATAATTTTCTGAAGATGGAGGGAGTACTAATTTGTAAAAGAAACAATTTATTAATTTTTTGGACGACCCAAATAATGAACTAATTATTGCAGACGTGACGTATAATAGACCAAATCTTACTGACACACCGGCACACCGCATAAGGGTCAAAATGCAAAATTGACCAAGAATTATTGCAGCGATAAGCCGATAACACAAGTTTTGTTTTGTTTTTGTTTTTTTAATAACTGTGGTGGGAGTCTGGGACAGCTTGAAAGTCTATCTTCAAAAAGGCCGCGAAAAAGAAACAAATAATGATGAATTGGGTTGTTAATTTTTTTATATTTCAAATAATATATTTTAGAGAAATTATGATCCTTTTAGTTAGATAATTGAGGCTCTATATAAAAACTCTTTCATTAATGTGTCAGAGTATGTTGGGAAGTAGCCTTCTCACACTCTGTTTGGTACGAGGAAAATAAAAAAAAGAAGAAAGAAGAGAAAATTTTAATAAATACGATTTAAAAAATTAAAAAAATGAGGTTATAAAATTTTAATAAAGAGAAAATATAAAATAAGAAAGTAATTAAAATTAATCAAAAAAATTTAACTCCACTTTTTAAATTTTTAAAAAGTGAACCCATTAAAATTTTCTCTCTCCTCTCCTTGCCTCGTACCAATCCAAACATAAGAGGAATGCCAACACGGTTTCTCACTTCTAGCATTGTTCTGAAATTTTGGGTAAATCACCCTTTACAAAGGTTTACTGTAGTTAGTTAGAGATGATATATACGCACATATTAATTTCTAATTTATATATTGTTGAGATAATTTTTATGCCAGTTATAATGTGACATCTCATGCTTAATTACATGACTTCGCTACTTCTCAACTTGACCACATATGTTATCTATACACACAGAGTTGTAAACTATATGATGGATCCGACTGAGTATTAGCTCAAAGTTTTTCAAGTGCTATGTTCAGCCTTTAATATAAGATTTTGTTTGATTTTTATTTTGGTCATAAATATAAGATCTCAATCTACTTTGTCTCTTATATTTATGTATTTTTTCTCAAGGCAGTACTATGTTCAGTCCTAATTATAAGAGCCAGTTGACTAATTTGAAGAGATAAGAAAGTAAGTTACGTTAGTTATTTGTCCTAAAAAAATGTTGTCTTTCATAAAATATCCTTGCTAATCAAGTGTATTAACTAGAACTATAATTATTAGAAGGATTATCTTAGAAAAAATTAAGTAAATATGAGAGACAAAGTGGATTGGGGTCTTCTATTTAGAACCAAAATAAAAGTCAAACATGATCTTATATTAAGGACTGGAGGTAGTATTTCTAATAATGATAGTTCTCACTAATACACTTGATTAGTAAGAATATTTTAGGAAAAACAATCCTATTTGTTATAAATAATTAACTTAACTTATTTTCTTAATCTCTTTAAATTAATCAACTAGTTCTTATAATTAAAATCGGAGGTAATGTATGCTTATTTGTATCAAAAACTTGATTATAACACATGCATTTATGTCAAGTTGAGGCCTTTTTACCGTGCAGCATGCTATAATTGATTGCAACTAATGCTCCTCAATATTTACCTATAGTCGAGTTTACAAAAGGAGAATGTGGGACCAGTGACTTCTCCTGTTAATTTCTGTTAAGAAGGAGAGCCGTAGTCTACTTTTGAGTTTTGTGCTTTCCGCTGAGTACATATTAGTGTTGATGAGTTGGGTTGTATCTATTATACTACTATCAGTTCTAATTATAAGATATTATTTATAAATTATAAATAAAATCTTATAATTAATGCTGGATTTATTATATAAGATTCAATGACCAAATCCATATGCAATAATTGAGGGAATTAAATCTTTAATTATTTACTTAATGTATAAAAGCCGGCCCCTACCATGTTAACCACTTTGAGTTAGTGATTCTTTCGGGATTTTGAGATCAAACAAAGTCATACGGAATATAAATGACAAGAAGTCGTGGATGTTAGTGTTGGACCCCATAGATGTCGCATTAATTCTCCACTAACAATACCGTCCTCAACTAAAAATGAATCACTCTAGTTTTATTTTTAATTGAAAGAATTAAATAAATGAATTATTTGTAAAACATTTTTATTGATTTCACTAAAATGTATGTTCCTCTTAATAATCATTTGTACTGAATGCTACTCTCTTGATTAAAAAAATCTTCTTAATATATGTTAATCAATAGAGAGATTTTTTTAACAAAATTATAAATTCAAAAAATAAAGTAGATTAAGGGTTTATATTTAATATTATAGCAAACTCTTCTACTAATTCTTCTATTTAG
Organism: Neltuma alba; assembly: GCF_004799145.2. Classification (NCBI taxonomy): domain Eukaryota; kingdom Viridiplantae; phylum Streptophyta; class Magnoliopsida; order Fabales; family Fabaceae; genus Neltuma; species Neltuma alba. Next base: position 5,205 of record NW_021634276.1, on the reverse strand, counting down.
GATCAAGGAGAATATTATTCTAATTATCTATCACTATTTTTATTAAAAAATAGCACATTTTCCCTATATGTATAGAACTTTTGATAAATCATATTATTTCAAACTTAAAAAGAGCTTATAAAGGTATTTATAGGTTACTCACTCAAACAAGGTTTGAAAATACATGGGTTATAAGTCAATTCTTTATAATAAGGATTTATTACCTTTTTCGGCCAAAAATGTGGACTTATTATGCAAACATCCAAATTTTCTACTCAATATTTACTGCTTTAGAAGCCTTCATTTTACACTGATATTCCTACGTCGTCTTCGTTTGTCATCGTCTCTTTGAACTAACTTACACGTTCAGGTGGCTATATATTGTAGGGGAAATGACATACAAGAATCTTATTAGAGACATAACGATAGTTATGATCCTTAAATTAATAACAACTAAAGACGTTGGTGCCTAAAAGAATTGTTTATAGACTAAATTGCCTTTAGTTAATTGGAAATATAACGACTTTTAAAATATTAGAAGCAAACGCTTATTTAACATTGAAACCCCACTTTTGGATTCTTCAGTATATTGTTTGAGTTCTAAAATTTAAAAAATTAATGGAAAATTACGAAAAATGTCACAACAAATCAAATAAACTCAATAATTAGATTATCCAAAGCCTTATTTTAAAATTCACGATGTAATCGAGTTCTGAAATGTGAAAATTTAGCTTGTAAATAAATAAATGAACAATTTTCAATCATGAATCACATAAATTACTCAAAAGATATTTACAATTAAGCTTTATTATTCCTGCAATTAATCTTCCGAATTTTAAAAGTCCACGTTCCGCATGCTCTCAACCAAGTATGATATATTGATCCTTAACATTTTTTTAAGATCAAAAAAATACTTTTGTCCTTAATTGTTGGAATCTTCCCAATTTGATGCCTTAATTGTGATTATATTTCTTTCCAGTCCTTCTATGTCATATTCTCTTTCTTGTACTGATGACATTGGATTCTGTTGGGACTTTCTTTTAGCAAAACCGGATATGTTCATAAATGATGCGTTTAATATACTACCTCCTCTTCCCTTTAGCCCATGTTCATAAATGATGCGTTTAATATGCTACCTCCTCTACCTTACCTTTAAGATGGGTTGATTAATTTGAGGAGATTAATAAATTTATTAAATTACTTTAAAATATTTATATTTATTATTTTTTAAACTATTTATCTCATTTATAAATTGATATACTCTTCTGATCCGATTTATAGAGTAGAGAGAAAAAAATTCTCATATGAATGTAAAATTTGCCCTTTTTATTATTATGCTGACTTTGTTCTTATGAGATATATTGTACTCCTCTAATCCTATTTATAAGGCACTTCTAACATGTTTTACACAGACGGAGAAAAACTTTAAACTTTATTAACTTTTCATTAAAATACAATAGCTTTCCAACTTTATCCTTATTTAATATATACACCTTTAAAAAAAAATAACTATATACACTATAATAAATGAAGGACAATATAGTACATTCATGGTAAAAATTTAATGAAGTGACTTATAAATAGGACAAAAAAAAACTTCTCTCTCTGCCCTATAAATAAGACCAAAGGAGTATATTAAAAAGCAATAAAGTTAAAATGTTGTTGAATTTTAAATGAGAATTAATAAAGGTTAATGTTTTTATTGATTTGTGTGAAACATATTGAAAGTGACTTATAAATAGCACTAGAGAATTATAATCCAATTATACATATAAGTATTTTAAATAGATCATATAATATATATTATAATTAAATACTCCCTCCGTTCCTTATTATAAGAGACGAATAACCGAATTACGTTGATCAAAAAAATAGTTAAAATTAGTTAAGAATAATTAATGTGTAAAAAGTATAATTTTTTTTCCAAAAATGCCCTCATTAATAAGGAAAGAGAGCATGAGAAAGAACAATAGTAAATTCTTAAAAGAAAGAGAAGTAGGAAGGAGAAAAAGTGTGAGTTGGAGACAATAAATATGGGTAAAATAGGAAATCAACACAAAAAAGTAGAGACAACTTTTAAGTGTCTCTTATATTTAGGAACATACTATAAGCATCAAATGTCTCTTATAATAAGGAACGGAGGGAGTAAGTTAGTAATTTTTTTAATCTACCTAAATTATTTGTCTGGTGTTAAGCATGGGAGATAGCGTGTGTATATACCATGTATGTGTGTATTGTGATATTGATAACTTTCCCACGCCGTGTTTATTTAAAATTACAGTGAGTCACAAGGTTCTATAAAAGCAAGAACCGCCCTTCGCTCGTAAGCCCCACTCCTCTTTGCTCTTAAAGCCTCTGTCTGCATACAGATTCATGCCGATTGCTTCATCAACTTTTCATCTTTCCCATTCTAAACATCACCAGGTAATCCTTTCTCTAATTCCTCTCACCTTCTTCGGAATCGCTATTTCCATGCTTTTATGCCTGTTAATCCTTACTTCCCCCCCCTCTCCCCCCCGTATTCTCTCCTTCTAACTTGGAAACTTCGCTCCAGGCCTCTGATTCAGCTCTGCTTTTCCTGGAATCTCTGTTTCGGAGAAGTTTCAGAATCTGCAGAATTTGACAGGGATTGCAGTTCTGTGTGTTCTGTAACGTCGCAGCCTGATTCAATAATCAATCATGACGGAGCAGGAAAGGAAGCAGGAAGGATCAGGGAGGAAGGTGAAGAAGAGCTACTTCGATGTGGTCGGATTGTGCTGTTCCTCGGAGGTTCCGCTCATCGAAAACATCCTTAAACCTCTGGAAGGGATCAAAGAGGTGTCGGTCATCGTCCCTTCTCGAACCGTCATTGTCGTGCACGACACTACTCTCATTTCGCAGTTTCAAATTGGTAAATCCTCGCTTCTGTCATACTTCTCTGGGCTTTTCTTGTTATCATTCTCGTATTGGCTTGGATCAAAATTAAACCGACATAGAGTTGTTCAATCAATTCGGACGCCTCAACAATTAGGCTCGGTTTGGGTTGGAGATGAGATTTGTTTTCTTTGTCGGAAAGAGATAACATGTTTACACGTGAATTGTTCATGAGAATGGATGGAAGTATGCGGAAAATATTTTCTTTCTGCCAAGAAAATAATATCTGGCATGAGATCATGAGCGAGAGAAAAAAAAATTTCATTAAATTATACTGGCTACAATAGTAATAAAAGAGAAATAGAAATATATGAATGGACGCGCGATCCAATTCGAAATTAGGGGAAGAACCGAGAAGTAGCAGTTTCGATGGGTTCAGAGTCATCCAAAACTGGTAATAAAAGTGGTGAATGATTGAACCAGCAGAGTTTTTTTTTTTTTAAAATTTGAGCCTATTTGAGAATTGTATATATATTTAAAAAATTAGAAAGAAAGTAGAAAAATTTGGTCTAAAGTCCTTGGTCAGAAAATTAATTGATAAAAGCATGTGAAATTTGTTTGAGGATCAGGTGTTTGCAACATATTTTTAACCATATACAAAATAAAAAATATTTGCATACAGCTGATGAAAATATGCTATACATAATTAAAAAAGAATTGCACTCGCTTAAGAACCTGAATATTTTTGCATAATTAGTTTTTTAAGGAGATATTATTGTGCAATTTTTTGATAGAGTAAAGTAAGGATATGCATTATAAAATGGGGAAAAATTGACATTGGGGGGATTGGTGTTGGTGGGTTGCAGCTAAGGCGCTGAACCAGGCAAGGCTGGAGGCTAACGTGAGGGTGCACGGGGACGAGAATGAGAAGCAGAAGCAGAAGAAATGGCCGAGCCCTTACGCATTAGCGTCTGGCATATTGCTGGCTCTCTCACTATTCAAATACGTGTACGGTCCCCTCCAGTACGTGGCCTTGGCTGCCGTGGCTGCTGGCCTTCTTCCCATTCTTCTCAAAGCACTCTCCTCTCTCCGCCGCCTTCATCTTGACATTAACATCCTCGTCCTCGTCGCAGGTACCGCCTACTCCCTCCACTCTCTCCTCTACTTGCAATTAAAGCACCATTCTTAACTACTTCTGATCTAAAAACGGATGAAAATATGCTTGCCCCATCCTAATTACTTCGGTCTAAATATAAGACCTTTATACACACCTCTAGAGAGTGTGTATAAGGGTCTTATATTTAGGATCGGAAGAATATAAGATTTCGATTGTAATCTATAAACGAGGTCTTATAATTAGAACGGTATGATCATATAAGTCTCGAAAATTAATTTGTGGGGACCTAACTAATATTAAATGAATTTTATTTATCATAACTGTCGACTTGTCTTTGCTTTCAACTCGAGTCGGCTGCTTGTGATTTTCATAAACTTAATGACTTGTAGAGACCCCCAATATTATGGACAAAGGGTAAAAATTGGCCGGTATTTGCGGGGAAGGAAGCGAGGAGAGAGAGAGAGAGAGAGAGAGAGAGAGGATTCCGTTGTCTTCAAGTTGAAGGAGAGATCCTGTGTGTCATACATATCCTTTTGTGGGATACGTATTTGTTTTGCCTTTCGTTCAAACAAACCAAGTCGGAGCAGATATGTATGCATTCTGTTTTGCCGTTTGCTTATACAACTTGCCTACCCGTTCATCCCAAGTTTTCCTGAGTTGGAATCATATCATTAATATTTCATGGCCAACTTGGAAGATCCATTTGGGAAAAATTTCTAAAAATATTTCCCATTTTAAGAATTATTGTCCAAAAGCCATGAAATTTTTTTATGGATTCATGTACAAATTTATTTGAGCGGGTATAACTCTTCTTTAATTATACGTGACATGTTTTTAATTATATACAAAAAGAAGATATTTACATATAACTGAAAACATATTAACGCATCTTAATATGGGTTTGCACCAACTCAAAAATTGGGTGGCAATAAGTATTTTATATCATCAATTTTAGAAAAGAAAATTTTTCAGCGGTTTTTTAAGGATTTATATAATTAATAATCTTGCTCTTTTTCCCTTTGGTTTGCCTTCTTCTTTGTCATGCTTTTCTTTTTTATAATAAAGAAAGTAGGAAATTTTTTTTGGGACCAAAAAAGTAGATAATTTTTTTTTAGCTTCCATATAAAGTAACTAGCTTGAAATGCAGATAAGTGAAAGCATGAGTCACAGGCTGAAAAATAGTTAGGAGAAATAGTCGAATCTGTATATCATATATATAATAATTTAATCATGCACAGAGGACGTAGGAAAGCGTC
>NW_021634275.1:0-64983 GCF_004799145.2 Neltuma alba | reverse complement strand
TCATTTCATTACATATTATATTTTGGTCATTTAATTGTTCAATTAGAACTGAGAAGCTTAAGAACAGAACCAAAGTTCGCACTTGACTAGGAAGGATCTATCTCATTTCATTTGCAGCATCTATAATACTTGTTACCGTAAGAGATGGTTTGGAATGGAGCTTTTTTTTTTTTTTTTTTTTTTTTCTTTCCTTTTGGCCTGATCCTTTTCCATGGGATCCACTCAAGTGGTTTATTACTTGTTAGCTGTTATTCATCTGACCTTTCCTTGTTGCTTGGCCGTTTATTTTGGATTTTACATTGGACATCAACCTCCTCAAGTTTATTTCAGCACACATTTTTCTTCTATCACACAAGATTTCAAATATTTGTTTGATTCATTCGCCAAATTTCTATCATAAAAATGCCTTTCCAGATTTCACTAATCACCTCTTTCTTTACAAACAGAGAATACACGGTTTCATCATATGCTTTGTTGCTGGCCTAACTTGTACATTATTGGTAAGTTTACCTCATGCTTTTGGATATGCATTACACTTGTCCGTGCAATGGGGACAACTGGTAGACGAAGCTTTATTTATCTAGATATGAGGTAGATTAGTGTATTGTTAGTTGGAGAATCCTTCCTTTCATACCCTCCAATGCGGCAGATTTGTTTGTAGATGTACAAAGTTAACCCTTGGAAATCAAAATAATATTCAATACTAAAATTTTGTTTCTCACTTTACGCATCAGGCTTTTTCCTAGACACAAGTAGTTCTAGTTGATTGACATGTAAAAAGATAAAAAAATTCGATATGTAGTTATAACTGATTTGCTTTCTGTCACTCTTTAGTCTTTCTCTGCATAGAAAGATAACTGATCATCAAAACTCAAGGATATTGTCCTTGAGTTTTTCGGTGTTGAAATCTGCTCTGTAGAAAACATTATAAAATTGGAGTATGATTCCAAACTACAATTGTAGGTTCAACATCATGAAAGGGCTTTTGATTTTCTCCATTTTCAATTTATCTATCAAACTTACTTTCAGAAAGTCTAAAGATTGTAATTGTGTCCACAATCTCCAAACTTTGAGTGTCATTTTATAGAACCTGGAACCATTATGTACTCTAACTATTTGTGGGTCTTGTGCATTACATGAAGTATGATGAATGAGTCCACTGTTTATGGTTTATAAATATTGCAACTTGTTAGAGTTTTATCTTTCATATTGATATACTGATTTCTGAAATGCCCTTTTTGCTCACAATCAAAACTTATCTGACCAGTACCAACTCCAATAATTATTTCCTCTTAAGTTTTGATTCTTATTCATATTTTTAAATTGCTTATTTATGATGAAAGACTGATGGAAAAAAGTCTCATAAATGGATCCCATATTTGACATTTAACTCCCACGGCAATATAACTTATTTCATTAGACTTCTCAAAATTTGGACCTAGGAATGTTGCTGCTTCTACCTGTATGTAGAATATGTTAGGAAGTACTAATATAATGGCCTTTTATCTCTTACATCTCACAGTCAATGATTGTTTTCCTCAATCCAATCAAGTTTGGGATAACATTCACTCTTGGTAATTTGCTTTCACTTGGAAGGTATGTACTGCTTTTGATTCTTCTATTCACCGTCATCCTACTCGCTAGTACCTTGCTGCTTGAATGATCGAGATTAGAAATGTGGATGACTATAGATTTTCTCTAGTTCTCTCTATTCGAAGTCATGAGATTTTATATTGTGAGAGAAAATGTTAATAGTGAGGATGAAAAAACGTGCAGAGAAGGGGAGGAAGAGATTTTTCCCATCATGTTCCAATTTCTGCTAGGAGAATTGAAGCACATTAAGTCATTCATATCTTTTTAATTTGTCCACGTTGACATAAAATTTTATACTTTCTCTTCTTTTCTTTTCCAGTTTGACCTAGGTTTTTAAATATTATGGGAACATCATGTGTAAAATTTTGGGCTTTTATTCACTTATGCTATTGTACATTGAGTTGTGCTCTAAGTAGATTGATCAGTAAACAGAGACATGGGAGTAGAGTGAAAATGTACCGGAGGTGCTATCCCAAGGATTTGTCTTAGCTCATGTGAATTTGTTAAGTTCTTCTCTTGGATTAATTTGTTTGCCGAATGTTATTTGTACAACTTGAAGTTTACCTTCATAAAATTGACCAAATGACTTGTATCTCAAAAATTAGGGGTGTTTAGCTTTTTTCTAATCCTAAGTAGTGTATTTTATTCCATGGCAGCACAGCATTCCTCATAGGTCCTAAACGACAATTGACAATGATGCTCGATCCTGTTCGTATCTATGCAACAGCAATATTCATTGCAAGCATTATTATTGCTTTGATTTGTGCTCTTTATGTAAGTAGCAGTATAACAATATTCTCTATTTGTTTCCCGTTTTATAACATATCATTTTTCCGTTAATTGCTGAGTACCTACCATTTTGACCAGGCTCATAACAAGTTACTGACACTTCTGGCGATTATTTTGGAGTTTGGGGCCCTTGTTTGGTATGTCACAGTGTTTCAAAGTTTCCTGCACGTAACACTTTAACATTTCAATTGCTTGTGGTTTGAACACATTGCTTAAAAGTCACATTCGTTTGTCTTAAATTGAATGTTTCATTAGTATGAGTCTTAGGAGTGGGTCAATTGCACTGACTGTAACGAAATTAACTGTCTCACGAAAATCCAGCATTTCATTGTTAATCTTACGTTGTGAATGTCCAGTTATAATCACTAGTTAATACTTCCTTTTCTGATTTTGCGATTGACAGGTATAGCTTGAGCTACATTCCTTTTGCTAGATCCATGGTATCCAAGATCTTGGTTTCTTGCTTTGATACTGAATTTTAGGCTACACTTGAAAAATGAAACCTATAGCTTTGTCCAATGAGCCGCATTGCTTTGCTTGATATTTTTGCTGTGCTACAGAAATCAGGTTTGGTTTTGGCTGGTTAATTGGGATTCACCAGTACCTGTCCCTTATTCTCTGTAGTCATTTTGTCTAGATTAATGGAAGCATCATCTTTTGCACTAGTGTTCTGTTGCCTATGAATCCATGTAAAAGCATTCTCTCTCAACTTTTGTTTTCTTCTTTCGTTTCCTATGACTGTGTACACATCGGAGTATGTCGTGTTTCATGCAAGAGGCATCACAGGGAAAAAGACACATTACATTGAGCCAACTTTGGAATAACTACAAGATAGAAAGTTGAGCAAGATATTGTTTGCAATTTTGTTCCTTAGAAAAATAGTCGTGTAAGCGAAAATATTTCCTTTAAAATTGTATATGTCAGTCTATTTGAGAAATAAATCACGTTGAGTTCTCCCCCCGGAGTGGGTTTTTTCTCTTTCTTTCCATCATTTTTGGGTGACTATTCTGGAAATCGGTCTCGCCATGCGATATTAGACCTGGAGATTTTGATGGCATTATAAAAAGCGGGTTTTCAGTATAGGGGCAGATGCCCTCCATACCAAGAAGAAACCCCTTTATATTTAATTTATATCACATCATTTATTAGAGTAAATTACAAAGCCCATCCCCTAAACTTTTTCAAATTTTCATGTCACTCCTTTCATTAATTTCTGGCTCCGTCCCTGCCCTCAAACCAAACCCCCGCCCCAATGATCCCACCGTGTTATTTGCTAAAATATATATTTTTTCCCTGTAAAAAGTTGTTTATATAAATTTCAGTTTTAAGTTAGCCTCCCACTCTTTAATGGCTCCACCAGTACCAAAAACTAAATTACTTAATGAAGGGCTTTTGACCATCAGCGCCATTTACAATTTCATCCATCAAATTTCTGTTTTGGATCTATAATGACTAACGATTGTGATTGTTTTCCCCACAAGTCTCCTTACAGAATCTGAAACACCGTAAAATCTAACTTCTGAAATGCCCTTTTTGTTTACATTCAAAACCTTTTTGTGAGATCTGATTAGTTCTAACTCTATATGTTACTTGCATCCTAACTTGCATCTATTTGTATGTTGAACTGCCTCTGAGCAGGATTCGTTAGTGAACATATTGCTATGCTAGAGTCAAAATTTTTGCAGTACTCTATTTCTTCCTCAGCACATTTTTTGTACAATCATATCTCTAATACTCAGTATTATCAAGTTAAATTCAAGCATTATCGAATTTAATTATAAATAATCCAACAAACTTTTGACTTTACTTGAGAAGAGTCTGGATCATTTCAATTAGAGTTGTTTTTCTTTCTTTCTTTCTTTTTCCTTCCGAAGAAGGAAATAGAATTGAAGTGAGGTTATTCCGAATACAAGATCTAACTGTATGATTGTAAAATACGAAATACTACCTACAATCTTAAATATAAGATCTAGTTTGTAATGTTGTATTACAAACTAAATCTTATATTTTGACTGTATGATTGTATTCAGTATCATCCTGGCAATAATCTAATTGGAAAGTGCTTTATAAATTAATACTTAATTACTATATAACAATCATTAATAAACAAGGACAAAGGAATGAAATCAAGATTAGGGAATGAAATCAAGATTAGCTGCTTAGTAAATCCACTAGCCTGCCTTTCATATTAAACAATTACTATATTAATAAACTTCTCTGCCCATTTTAACGCACCAAATATAGATCATGGAAACATCAATTAGTGCCTATCATTATCATTACTTAAACCTAATTTTATTGTAACCCTTTATTTATAAAACGATATAGGTATCCTATGCTCTTATATATAGCTTAAACATTTGGGGAAATGACATTTAAAAACCTTTGATAAATATTAATGATAATTAAGGACTTTAAAAATTTGGAAAAAAAATCATGATTCTTTATTTTAATTAAAGCAATTTTCAGTTTAACTTCTTTTAGTACTCATCTTTAATATTCTTAATACCCATTTTCTATGTTTTCTACAATTATTTTTGACTTTTTTTCCCAATATAATAATAAAAATATGAAAGATATGAGTGTTAAAAAATTAACTCAGAAAAATTTTAATTCCTGCCAATGATCGTGATTCTTTTTCGAAATTTAAAAATTTAAAATGCTTAACTATCATTAATATTCTTAGAGGGTCTTTAAATGCCATTTTATCTAAACCAGGTTCCATAATGGGGCTCTAATTCCTTTCTGCGCATGCGCCACACGCCTGATATTCTCCACAAATCTAAATTTTCTTAGTCCATGATTATATAATAAATATGTATATATGTCTGCTTAAACTATGCTATTTTTTATCTTGTCAAAATTATTTAATTGATATTTTAACATTTTTAACTTAATTTTAAATTTTTAATCGAAATATTCTTCATTAAAAAATAAAAAATTTACCTTGAAAATATGATTTTAATTAGATGAATTAAGATTATTACTAAAAATAATATTTATCCTTATAATTAAATCTAAATATTTTAATTACATGTATGTATGTTTAATTTATAGGGTTGAATAAACTAAAAGGATTTGCAAATAAAAATGCCAATAAGCTCTAATCAGACATAAATTGTCGAAACTTCCACATAAAAGCCAGTAGTCACTAAACAGTAAAGTACCCCATATTTTTAACTTTGCCGGGAAAACATTTTCGTTTATAGAAAGAGCTCACATACGCCAAACAAAGGTACTCCGCACAAACACTAAACACAGCAACACAACCAACAAAACTAAACAAAGACTCAATATGATTGCAATAGCCAATTCAATTCCCTGCAACAGCTATATATGGAAGATATGATCATCCGATAACTTTTGCATTTCTCACTAATAGAGCCCAACTTCTTTAATTGCCTGATTTACATTTTCAATCGCAGCCATGTGTGCGTGTGTGTGTGTGTGTGTGTGTTTAAAACCTTCCTTTGAAGCAAAAGAGAAAGAGAAACCATCATAGAGCGAGCATGCATGTTGACAAACTGAATCCTACAGTATTCAATCCCGGGCCAAAACTAGCTACCTCCTAGTTACCTTCTTTTTGCTGCTGTTATTGAAACTATTTCGTTATTTTCCAATAGAGTAGATTACCTTTACAAATCATAGATTTAAACACCTTTCTCTAGACCACAACCTTGATTTAAGCACTCCAATTTGAAAGACAATATAATGAACCCACAAGTGATTTAATGTACTCTATATATACTGAGATAAACTCAGCTGCAGTAATTCGTCAAACTCAAACTTTGACACTGAAATTCCTTGAAAACAGCAAACAAACTGAGAAAAATGATTCAGTGAAGAATGATAATTAATAACACTACAATGAATTCAGCTAGTGGATAAGAGATTTCTCTTGGCAAGATTGTTCTTGTTATTATGCATCCACACTTTGAGCACTCTTCTCTTGATTCCAGCTTCTTCACAGAATTGCTGAACCATGGATTCATCCACTTTCTGCATCTTCCACCCAACCTTCTCTGCAAATCTCAGCATCTTCTCCTTCTGCTCTTCACTGAACTTGGTCCTGAACCTCTTCCTCATTACCACCCTCTTTTCATCAGATTCATGATCTGATGAACCATTTGACCCACTTTTATTATAACTTGTGAGACACAAATCATGGGTCAATAAGGGTTTCATCTCGACCTGATCATGATCATCATTATTTGGAAGCATCATCATCTGTGATGGAAGATTAAGAAGATGATGATGATGGTGATGGTGATGGCGACGAGAATCATAATATGGAGAAGAAGGCGTATCATCATCAGAATCTTCAGATTCAAAGTGTTTTCTGTGGAAGTTTCTGTGGCATTTGCAGGCTGAGCATTTGAGAGATTCAGGTGTGCCTTCTTCTCCTGCAGCCATGAACTCGCCACACCCATCTGTTGCATTTCCTCCTATTGAAGCTGCATGGTTCTTCAGGCATTCTTTGTAACTTATTATCGTCTTCTTCTGCTTCTTATTCTTCTTCTCTGGACCAGGCTCCTCCACGCTTGGCCTCTTTTGGTGATCGATATGAACGTTTCTAGACTCCATGCTTTGTCTGTGATGTTCACAAATCACAAGAGTTAGAACGTGACTCACAGGTATTTGGAAGAAAGTGATGATATATATATATATTGGTTCTGCTTGGGATGAAGGAGAGAGAGATCAGACAGAAATGGTACGAGCGCTGGAAGTGAATTTTGCAAGTGAAGCAACGAACGGCAACATCGTCTGTAAACTATATATGTGAGTGTGTGAGTGTGTGTGCATATAATAGTACTAAGATCTCTGCATTGGAAAGCCACATGGTGAGGGCATTTAAAAATTGAAAGTTTTTCGGCTTTTATTTTCTTGTCTTTTGTGTGAGGGGGGACATGATAATGACAAAGAAAAGTACATTGAAATCTTAGTTTTAATCTAAAAATTAGGTTAGAAATCTCTAAAATTATAAAATTTTAAATATCAAAGTTGTTATTAAGGCTTACGAAACTTATAAACAATTTTTTCCCCAAAAAAAAAAAAGTATCAAAGGGGGAGAAGAGAGAGATGGTGTTGGGAGGGCATCTGCATGTTTGCTTTGCTTACAATGTGAGACATTAAACTTTTTACGCCACAGAAATTAAAGATGTCTCCGAGAAAGTTATTTAGGGGGTGTTTGGATAAAACCAAACCATGGTTTGGAGAATCGCTTTTGGAGAATATATTCTGAGGAGAATAGATTTTGTGAAAAAGTAATTCTGAGAAGTGAGAGTGTTTGGATAGTTATTATCAGAAGTACTTTTTATATGTGCAAATTACTAAAAAGGGTATAAGTTAATAGGATAATTACATAAAATATAGATTTTATAATATATTTTAATTTGAATGAACAAAATTGTTAATAATATATTTTTTTACCAACATAATTAATAGTATATAAGAAAACATAATTAATAAATAATTAACATGTGTATATATATTTATAAAATATAAGATTAAAAATGTTTCTGGAAAAAATAAATATTTTTTACCAACAAAAAAATATTATTTTATTTTAAAGATTATAAATATGAAATATCATGATATTTTTTGACAAAATAAATAAGTACACATTAAAACAATTTATTACTTATTATAGTAATTATCTTTTCCGCTTTATGATTCTTTCAGGTTCACTCTCTTGCTGCGTCAGGACCAAATGATCGTAGAGCATTCCTCCACGCCAGCAACGCAAGCGAGTCAAGGGGCATTTTTTGTCCAAACAATTTCTGACAACCTAACAACGAAACTTCAACACCAGAAGCAAGATAATTTTGCTTTCCACAGAACCACGGTTTTAGAGGTTAAAACCATGGTTTCATCTAAAACCATGGTTTCAAAATATTGGAGGTTGTTTGGATAGCATTTTATCCAAACCATGGTTTTGTCTTCAAAACCAAACAGACCCTTAAATTAACAAAATAACCAAACAAGAAAAGAAGAAGGATAATAAAAAATATAAATATGTGTGTGTGAGAGAAAGTGAGGACATAAGCGGAATTCCAAATAAGACAAGTGCATATATACCTACTATGTATAATATCAAAGGATTGGAGTCATAGATTTGGTGGTTAGAAACTCATAGACTCTGTTACAGTATAATATTAATACTACCCGCTCTGCATGTAAGAACTAGATCTTATATTTAAGATCAGAGTTAATAATTTACAAATGTATATACATCATTCTCTAACTCCAAATACAAATTTATGTATATATGATCTTCCATTCTCATATACACATTTATTAATTTCATGTTACCATGTTATCGTGTGTCTTATTGAACTTAATAGACAAGAACAAATTTAGGCTTTACTTCCCATGTGATCTTACTAATCAATTTAAACATTATATTACCTCTGGTCTTAATCATAAGACCTTATTTATGGTCTACAAATAAAGTATTATAATTAGAACTATAAGTAATATTGCGCATGTGTGAATAATAGTATGAGTCAAGGGAATAAACCGCTATTCTCTTATTTCTATATGAAGAACACCGGAAGTATAACTACCTTCTTTAAGTTCTATTCTAACGGAATCAATATCTTTCACAAGGAATCAGAGAAAGATATACTACCTCTGGTCCTTAATATAAGACTCCGTTTGACTTTTAGTTTGGTCCTAATTATAAGACCCCAATCCATTTTGTCTATCATATTTATGTATTTTTTTCCAATATAGTCCTTCTAATAATGATAGTTCTAGCTAATATACTTAATTAGCAAGGATATTTTAGGAATGACAACACTTATTTATTACAAATAACTAACTTAACTTACTTCCTTAATTTCCTCAAATTAGTCAACTGGGTCTTATAATTAGGACCGGAGGTAGTAATAATTTTCTTCAGAAAATTCCCAACAAAAAACACACACTACTCTCTCTTTTCTAGGTACTTCCTACATTCCACAAAGTGTGTGCGTGTGTCTTTAATTAATTCCTATTTTGTTCTTGTTTCTTAAAAGAAAATTCAACTATCAAACCATAAATTTTGTATATACTTTTTCTGATTTTTTTATAAGATCATATTAATTACTTTTATGAGGTTAATTAAGGAATTACTTAGAGGTAAAAGAATTCTATAACTTTTTAAAATTACCCTTTCATTAGTATAGTTTGTTGTGAAGGAGAACGATGGGATGGAAAGAATAAGGAGACAAAACCATATTTTGAAACGAGTCACAGATATTTTATTAAAATTTGTAAGAGGTCTTATGTTAAATATCAATGAATAAGATATTATAAATAGAATCAGAGAGAGACATGATAAGAATAAGAACACAACACAATGAATGGAGGATTCATTATCACCAAATTAAAGTTGATCGATACCATTCAAGTCTTGTCATCGGAAAAGTTTTAATTTGTTAAGTAAATAATAGTATTGAGCACATGTATAGATGAACAACCATGATGAGAAGCGGCTAGTTGAGGCTCACTGTCTCATAGTGGCTCTCTCAAATGATTATAAACCTTAACCACATGTATAAGACTTCGTTGATTATGCACTATATAATATATATGTGTGTGTGTGTGCGCTACTCCAATTTAGAATATACGTCACTTTAGAGCTTTGATTTTGTTATAAATTAAATATCTGTCAATAAGGCATTAATTATTTTTGGAGTGTATTTGTTTACCATTTATTTTCAGGCTATATATTTATATGTTTCCTTATGAAATATAATAATAGGTGAAACAAGTAACCAACTATTAAAAAAAATAAAACAAAATGCATATATACATACACTACCTCCGGTCCTAAATATAATAGTAAGAAGCAATTGAAAATTCAATTTAGTCTTAAATATAATATCACAATTCACTTTGTGTCCCATCTTTATTTATTTTTCCCCCTAAGTAGTTCTTATAATGATTATATATGTCAAAAAAAATTCATTTTAATATACATGATTAACAAAAATATTTTAGAAAAAATCAATTTGTTATAAATAACTAATTTAACTAATTTTTTTAATATTTATAAATTAGTTATTAAGCTCTTCTATTAAGGAATGAAGGTAGTATATAATGTGAAAATATTATTAGCTACAGTAATTTAGGCAGGCAAATAATTAAGTGCACATATATAGAGTTTTGATTGATGTTAATGTAATTGTAGACAGAAAGATTGGGCCTAATGCATATAGGTTTATAATATATAGGTACGCGCATGCCTGCCTTCCCACACTTATTAGAGAACATGGAGGTTGATATTACCCCAAAACTCAAGTTAATTATATATCACATAGCTCTTTAATTTCAATAATGGAATAATTTTTCAGCTATGTGCATACAATTATTTGAATTTCGACTTTTATCCTATTTCCCGCATTTATTTCTAATGTGTCATCTAAAGTTGTGGCACAAAAATTGAGAATTAAGAAATACTATTAACTATTAATGAACCAAAATTTCTTTCCTCTTTACTAATTAATCTCATTAGTCAAGCTCACACATTTAATTTATACATTTAACCAAACAAGTGATTAATATAATAATTAAGAGCAATTAATTCCATGGAATTAAACACATGCGCGTATACAAAAATATTAATATCAAGCCCAAATTTGAAACCTCATCCAAATGTGTCGAATAATATTGCTATTATTACGACAACTTCTTGTTGACACTACTGTTTATACAATTATCCTGTCTTTGATACTGTTGTTTTGATATTATCAAAATAAAACAAAACAAAAAAACCATCTGATTCCATTTTATGTATTGAGGCCAAGTGTTGGATAGCACTAAGGTAGTAGCAATTAAAAATGGTTTGCAAGGCTTGAAGCATTGGATTAATTAGTTGAAAGCAGTGGCTTTTTGAAACACACATAAGACAACCCCCAACAACCACTCAGACATGCATAAATATACACTAACTAATTGATAATGCTACTTAATTAATTATATACATATGTTGCTTCAAAGCAACGATAATCAAAGCGATTAGCTTAATTAAGCAATGTTGGTCAAAAAGTCGCCTGTCCTTCAAACTCATGCGTATCCGCTTTGAACCGCCCATATCACATAATGACACTCACTTCATCGCCTTCAAGTCACCTCAACTTATATACAATAGTGATTGGCCACATAGATTGCACCATCTTCCTGAGTTTTATCCACAATAAAATCTTTCGATTTATTGTTACTAATTAAAAAAAATCCTATTTAATGATTTAATTGAATGTCGTTTTCGATTTTCTTCTGGTCCTTTTTAAATAACGTCTAAAATTAGGTTAAATACATAAAAGTTCAAAGAATCTCCGTATAGACCAGTCATCACTGGGGAAAAAAAAGCCACATCAATTACTTGGAAAAAAATAAAAAGAAAGAAAGCTACAAAAATGTGTTGCAAGTTAAGGGTATCCATGAGATGAGATAAAATTGGGACAAGCTCATCCTAATTATTGAGGCAGGATGGCCTTTCTATCTCATGTCTCATCCCATCCTAATAGTATCACATTTTGTGATGGGACATGATCGAGACATCGAGATAGGATAGGAATGTCTTGTTTATTTTTTTAAAAAAAATTAAATTATTTTATTTTAAAACTAAATGTATTTAGAGCATAAAAACTCATAGTAAAAATTATTATATAAAGAAAAAATAAAATGGGATAATAAATTAAGATTAATCAAAACTTAACAAAGAAAAATGCTTGTTTTTGAAAGATAAAAAATATATATAAACTGAAAGTATCATTTAAAAAACATCATATAACCTATATTAAAAAACTTATAAATTATAGACAACATAATCATAAAAATGATAATATCAATTTATTAATAATGAGTAAAATATATTTATACAATTAAAAAAATAATATATCGGGACAAAACTGTGTGACTCATCCCGTTTCGAGATATTTTTATCTTGTCTCACTTTTGTCCAATCTCAAAAAAAGAAAAAGAAAACAGCAGATCACTGTGAGCTGAGCCATGGTCAGATCGAACCAGCCTAACAAAATCATACATATGGGCCTAACCGTTGCAACAGAATACACAGGAATTGCATTCCCAAATTATAGACTTGCCATCTTATGGGCTGATAGAAAGTTGACATATTGGGCTCTATGGGCCGCGATGAGCCCACAAATAATTGTAATAATTTATAAATGCTTTCTCTTTCTATTACTCTAAGCTTTCATTCATGTGTAGAATATCATTGACCAAGAAATTTTAGGAATATTGTATAGTTAGTCAAGATCTAGTGACAATTGAAAAATGCATGACAACTATTCTCCTTAGATATTAAGGAATTTATTAATCATTTCAAGAAATCAATTAAAAATGAATACAATACATGTGAATTTTTTTATTTTTTGGTTACAATACATGTGAAAATTTCATTAACACATAATACAAGATTGCCCTTATATGGAAATTTATATGAAAAATGAACTTTAAGGAAAACAAAATTTTGATGTGCTATCATTTTTCCAAACAGTCAAATAGCTGAATAGGAATTAAAAAGTGCAATGTTTGACCAAGACTTTCGAAATAATAAAAGATTGGGAGAGCCAATTGGCAATTACAGACTCTCATCTCCAAAATTATGATATTTTAAATACATTTCTTTTTTCAATTTTTCAATAGCCGACAATCTTGAAATTGATTGGTTTAGGAAGCTTCCTGGTCGTCAAAATTGATCGAGTCAATTAATGCAAATAAAGCATTTCTTAATAATACATCGTTATATTAGATATTATTAAATGATTATCCAATATAATATTAGAATAGTGGCTGTTGCTCATATCATATCATTTCCCTCTTGGAGGAATTTTATTTGTCTCTTGCATCAGTTTTATGTTTTCTTGTTCCTTTTCTTCCCCTCTTGTTGACTTAGCATAACCCATCAACATTTATTGATTAAACCTTACATTCTCAATTTTTTTTTAAAAATGTCTTCAATGAAAAAAACTGTCAATAAAATTACATCAATCTCTCATAAAGTTTACCAAGGTTATACAAAATTTTCATCTATTTCTTTAATTATACACTGTATTGTAATTATTATTTTAAGTTTTTTTGGCAGAAATTATAATTATAATTTGTTTAGTGAAAATATCTTGTATTGCCTTAGTTACTATTCGGATGACTTTTTTTATAAAAAAAAATTAGGTCAAGTTTCTTATATTCATTTAAGTTCTCTAATCATGCATAAGCATGTGTTCTTTTATGTTTCGTGTGTATTTATAATTAAATGTTATTAAATGCTAATATTTTAAAAATAGGTAATTGGAGAATTTGAGATGATGGATATAATTGTTCTTTTTTTCACAAGAATAGATTTTATCAATACTTTATGCTTTTAAACAGTTAGATCAAAATGATAATTTTTTTTTGTTGAGCCCAGGGTATCTTTTGCCAGTAGCAATGACTAATCCCCTTGTTCTCACCATACACTTCCTAAAAGGGCTTTACCCTATGTTTGGTACGAGAAAAATGGAAGAAAGGAGATGGGAGGGAAGAAAAAATTGTAATGAGCTAGATTTAAAAATTTAGAGAAGTAGGTTTTTAAAATTTTAATAAAGAGATTAAGTAAGATGAAAGAGCAACAAAAATTAATTAAAAGTTTTTAGTCCCAATTTTTTAGTTTTTTAAATCGAACTCCTCAAAATTTTCCCTCCCCTCCCCTTACTTCTATTTTTCTCATACTAAATAGACCTTTAGTGCAAACCATAATATTCTCTTTATGTACATCGTCAAGGATCAAACCCCTAACTCGACACTTAAAGAACTCAGCTAAATAGCAACCATGTTAGGGCCCATCGTTTGAAATTACAATTTTTGTTTCATATGTCTCATGTGTCTTTTGGTAAAAGGACATTATTTTGGTGAAAAATTAAAATTCGAACGAAAGGTAATATAGTTTTAAATTAAACCAAACATTACCATTCATTTACTATTCTGATATTTTCTTAAATGCGCAAATAATGTGTACTTCTTTAATTTATACATTTCTTTCTGAAAATCCATAATTGCACATGCTTCCAAGAGGGGAAATATCTAGTTTTATATTATTGATCATTTTATTAAAAAAAAAAAAAGGAGGGCAATATTTGATATATTGATTTTAATTTGGACAGTATCTCCTCCAAGTTCATTCCATGTGACAGGGTTTGTTTCTGCATCACTCAAACAACGATTCAAAGCTTATTTTCACACACATCCTTCAAACATTCTTCTTCCATTGCCGAAGTTTCAGATAATAAGAGAACAATATCACTTCAATTAATAATTAAGTGGTCTTTATAATGGTAAAATCCACTGTATTTTGAGGCATATGAAGCCGAGACTTTTACAGAATTCTTCAATATCACCTCATAATCCAAAGATCATTTTCTCTAAACTTATTAGTGTATGGACACTTATGATGAGATTGTATTGTTCATCAATTCTCTTGTCTTAAATTGCTCATATAAACTAGCGTCCTTAGGAACCACAATATTTCAACCATCAAAGTCAACAACCAAGAAGAAAGTCCTTAAAATTTTCTTTTATTGGTAACCACAATAATTCATTAGACATCAATACTGATAAAAGCATCACAGAAACAGAAGTACGATTTACAGACAGGCAAAATACAACAGCAAACAGCAGCAACAAGTAATACAGCAATATGGTGATGAGTTAGTTAGGGGGAAAGAGCTCAGGAGGATGATGATGCTGGTGTGAACTGGAAGGAGGCATACGAGAGAGTGCCCATTTCAATTCCACTATGGATTAGTTTGGCTTTAGCATTTTCACCAGCAGCTCCTAATGCAACATGCAGTGGGTAAAAGTGATCCGGCCATGGATGAGCCATTCTTGCATGTGGTGCCTTCTGTTCATAATGATTCACATCTTCATACCTACAGTAAATAATTAATATCAATCAATGAGAACTTTAAGCTTTGTGGGAATATCTCAGTAATTAAACCATTTAAGATTATGACAAAAACTGGAGTTTCATAGCTCAGCTTTTCCATTTATCAGAATAAACAGAGGTCCAAAGGGTTAGCTCAATTGGTAAACAGAAATATGTCAGGTTCAATTCTTCTCAAGCGGGCTCAAGAATAATATCATAATTGCAGTGCAACAGAAGGCAGGTGAGAAAATAGATGGGACCATTAAATGAAACTGAGAGAGAAAAAATAGACCTACCTTCCTTCAAGGAGAGAACTAATTAACCAATCATCAAATTGTTTAGCCCAGGAAGCAACAGGGGGGTTAGGTTGAATGTTAAGTGCTCTCAAGTTATGGACTGCACTCCCAGAACCTATTATGAGGACACCTTCATCCTTAAGAGGGGCCAATGCCTTTCCCATGTTATAGTGATAGGTCCCATCCTGATCAGATTGAACAGATAATTGACAAACTGGGATATCAGCTTCAGGGTACATCAATATGAGTGGAACCCAAGCTCCATGGTCAAGCCCTCTCTTTTTGTCCTCATCAACACGGCTGAATCCAGATTGATGCAGCAGTTCCTTCACCCTCCTCGCCAATTGGGGTGCTCCGGGTGGTTGATACTTAAGCTGGTAAGTGAGTAATGAAGGAGACAGTCAGCAAAATGAACCTCATAAACATCAACTAAACACACCGTAATTACAATACTAAGTTGAACCAAAATTAGGTGTTTCAAGTCTTTATCATCATCATAATTTCTATAGCTTTCTGCTGCCACATTCCAGAGCTCAGTATCATCAATCAACTTCCTGCTTCTATAGATCTTGATGATTTAAATTGAAGGCCAATCAATATGCCAAAAACAGAAAAGGACCTCCATCATCTCTAATAGTTTCAAAAATACTTGCTTAGTCGAAAAGGTACTGATCATTATTATCATTATCAGTATTAAAACAGAAGGGTTTCTGTTTCTATGAGATTAATAATTAGGCGGAATCCAAACCTTGTACAAAGCTTTGGGGAAGCCATAGAAGTCGTAGATGGTGTCGTTGCGGTTAACGACGTTGACCGAGGGAACGGCGGTATCCCAGTGGCCGGAAATGACGAGGATGGCGGAGGGTCTCTGGGGATAAAACTCCTTCCACTTCTTCAAGAATTGCGACGCCGGAATGGAATCGTCAATGGGCAGAGTGGGAGATCCATGGGAGATGTAAAACGTATCCTTCAATGCCATTATTGTTTTTGATCGCTGAATTTGGAGATTATGATTCTCTAACACAAAAATCTGATCAACCAAGTCGGAATTATGAATCTATATATAGAGTATTATACTCTAATATATACAGAGTTTGCTGCCTTTGACTCGGTAGCTTCAATTTGAATCGGATATGGCTGGCCTTCTCTTCTACGCGTCTGGATTTATATATTCCAGAAGAGCGTTCGGTAAGGGAAATAGACAAATGTTTTAAATCATGGATTCGTTATTGATTCGGTAAAACTACTCGCTTTCAAGTTGTAAGTTTCAACCACAATGCTTAAGTTTAATTAATTTTTAGTTTATTCATTTTCAGTTTTATTGGTGAGATGTATTTTAATTATGTGTGATTTTAAATTTTTAATAATAGTAATGACAGTTAGTCCCAAAACAATTACTATTTTTTATTAACTAACTGGCCAAAAGGAAGTTAGCAAATATTACTTACAGTGTTTAACATAAGAGTTATTTGTGGATTGAATTTAGTTTTATACAAGAGTATAAGAATACAGTCCATTTTAACTTTTAAAATTTCCTAAATTATCTCTTTGATTGTACTATTTATTAAAAAGATTTCAATACACATAATTAAATATAGTAGATTAAAAAATCAGCATAAATTTGTTATAAATAATTAACTTAACTAATTTTTTTAATATACATAAACAAACTAGTTATTTAATTATTATACTAAAGATTGGAAAAAGTAATTAAAAAGGGAGAAAATGAAATACAATAATTGAACGTCCTTGCCGGATAAGATCAACGAGGGGTAAAATTATCAAGTCATTTTTGTTCTTTTTTTAGTTTTAATTTTTTTTATTGCTAACATCTAACTGATTTTTAAATTTAGCTATGAATTGATTGGTTGAATTAATCTGCAATTTAAATTATATAATTTTTCTTTTCTCATATAAACATGAACAATGCCATTAATGAAACCTCTTGTTCAACTGTACCCACAGTTCGACGCCCCTAAAGAAAGAAAGTTCTAGTAGAGATATGAGAGCTGTAAAAAAATATCATATATGGCATGATGAAAGTGTAGATGAGTTTTTTCTTGGAAGAAAATTATTTATCTTCCTTTATTTACTCAAATGTAATTTTCACATTAAGGAATAAAGGAGCGAAATGGGACTTAAGTATAAATCAAATTTTATAGTTATAAATCAGTAAATACAAGCATGATCTTTCATAAACATTATGTATTTATTACTTGAAATATTGGACATAACTCATAAACTAATAAACTATAACATTCAACAGGATCTATCCATATATACAATTATATTATCAATTGGATCGAGTGGCGAGGGAAATTTTTACATATGCAAATAAAAGCATTTTAGTACTACCTCTGATCTTTATTATAAAAGTTAGTTTAATATTTAATTTGATCATAAATATAAGATCCTAATTCATTTTATTTTTTATATTTATTCATGTTTTTTAAAGTAATTTTTATAATAGTTGTACATGTTAAAAATTTCATTAAATAGTAGTTCTAGTTAATACTATCTCCGGTCCTAATTATAAGGCCTGGTTTGTAGTTTACAAACCAGGCCTTATAATTAGGACCGGAGATAGTATTAACTAGAATTACCATTTAATAACTATAAATGAGGTCTTATAATTAAAATGGGAAGTAGTACTTATGATTAGCAAGGGTATTATAGGAAAGATAACATATATTTATTACGAATAACTAAATAAATTTTCTTAATCTACTCAAATTAATTAAATAATTGTTATATTAAGGACTGAGGTAGTAAATGTATTTGTAGTTTGGCTTCACATACCTCAGAATATTTTTTTTGGGTTAAATTCATGCTTTTAAATGTGGGCACATTTGATATAATTATCGCGCATTGTTCCGATGAGTAAATGCTTTATATATAAGAAAATTGCAAACAGCATCGTATGTGAAGGGTGCATTATCTCCTTTTTTTTTTTTTTTTTTGGTAGTGTGCATCATCTCCTTTTTGTCATAAGGAAATGATAGATTGAAAAAAAATTATTACACTCTGGTTTCTACTATAAATTACTTATAATTCATTTTTATAAATTAAGTAATTAAATATAGGGTATCTTAAATTGATAAAATTTTTAAAATTTGTCCTTATTAATTTTTTTTCCTTTGCGTTTATAAGAGAGGAGATGGTGACGTTGAATCGCCGGTGGATGTTCATGCAAAAAGTTGGGTAAGATTACGTGTCACGAGGGGGTTAGGTAGAGTGGGGTTAGATCTGAGATGGCATGACCATTTTTGTTTGTTTTCGAATAATTTCATTCCCGCCATTCCGCTAATGTTTCCAAGAAGAAACACATTTTTTTAAGGGAAAATGGCATTAAGGTCCCACACAAGCATAAACACAGCAAAAAAGTCTCCTGAAATCTCATAATGTTTTTGAAGTTCCAAAAGGACTTGTGTGCAATTTTCAGAATCATCAAATGACACTCTTACCCTAACTATCCTCTTGCCCTAACTATCAAAAACAAAGACGGTGGGTGAGGAGTTTCCCACGTAATATGGTTGAGAGAAAAGAAGTTGAAAAAGAGGGAATAAGCCATTGATGATGAAGTATCTTTTCCATTACCATTAGTGAACTCCAAAGAGCTTTTATGTGAATCTCCACAAATCTTCAAGTGTAGAACTTTCTTTCCTCTCCTCTCCTACCTTTCTTGACAAATTGTGCATTTGTTTGGAAATGGAAAATCAGAAAATTGTTTTTGCCTTTAGTACTGCAAAACTTTTGTTTTTGGTCTAGGATTCACAAGTTAATCAATGGAGAAGCTGTGTTTTTGGTTGGTGTGTGTTGGTGATTTAAGTTCGGTGTGGAGGATGATCATGGGTACTCTGTTTTTGGGTTGCTTGTGAGTGGTTTTGCTATATTCTGACGTTAATTTAGTGGCAAAGGAAGAAGAAGATGAAGGTTAGTGTGGGTAGAAACCCTTAGCACGAAATGGGATATTGTGTTGTCAATCAGGCCGTGATAGTTGTCAATGTGTGCCACGACACTTATCAATATAGCTTCTTGACTTGTCAATGACAGTTGCGTGATTCTTGATGCAGGTTTAAATTACTGATGGCGAATACATCTGTAAATCATCTATTTTGCTTTGTTCACATAGAGGGAAAGTTTATAAATGATGGAGAAGACGATATGAGATATGTGGGAGGTAGTGTGAGAACAACAAATGTAAAGGAAGGCACAAGTTATGAAGAATTGAAGGAGATAATATCATCAATTGCTGGAAAAGAAAGCAACTCATTTCTTTTGAAATTCTCAATTGTGTTTGATAAAAAAACTTTTCTGGAGTTGGTAGATGATGATGGAGTAGAACATTTCATAAAGTTCAATGAAGAAAGTAGTCATGTGTATGTAGAAGAGAATAGAAATAAGGACTACATAAAAACAACAAGGGGTAATACAATAGAGGAACAAGATATGTAAGTTTAGTTTAACAAAACTATTATTGTCATTTCTTAGTATGTTAGTTGTTACTGTCTTACTACCAACTTGTCAATGTATGCACCTTGACTTGTCATTTCCTGCAGGATTGATCAATCATTTGGAGGTGTCAATGAATTGTCTATGTCTTCACCTACCTTATCTGATGTGATTGGAGAGCCATCATCAATTCCTTGTGCTGTTGAAATGATCCCAACACCTACACCACAAATAAATTCCATAAAATGGAAGGATTTGATTATTGGAGAAGGACAAATATTTCCAAATGCCACTGCTCTCCGAAAAACATTGTACAAGACATGCAAGAACCGAAATCCCAACTGAGAACATATTAAAGTCAGCTATTTTTTGTATATGGATGTGAAGAGAATATTTTGTAAATAGGTGTGAAGGAATTTTTTTTGCAAAATAGATACACACCACTAATTAGTTTTGTAATTACATGCAACCCCTATTTTTTTTTGGGATGAGCTGTGAAATAGGTGTAGTTTCATGTATATGAAGGTGTAAATGAAAGTTGACTATGAATTGGCATGTTAGATTTTGTTGTCAGTTCAGTTGTCATTACCTACACACTGCATTGTCATTAGACTTATTATGACTTGTCAATCATTGCACTATGACTTGTTAATAAATTTGCTTATGTAAATTGTCAACAATATGAATTCAAGTAACATAGCTTTTTTTTACCATCAAATGATATTTTCAATCACTCTGTCATATTATATTTTGGTTATATTGTCATATATAATCATTATTAATAAAGTGTCAAAAACTTACCTTTTCTTATCCCTTGTCAATAGTGACACTGTGACTTGTCAATAGTAGCACACTGACTTGTCAATGGAGCTCTGTGTCTTGTTAATGAGAACACTATCCCTTCTCAATGGTGGCACTATGACTTGTCAATAGAGCACTGTGACTTGTTAGTGAGAACATTGTCCCTTGTCAACGGTCGTACTATGACTTGTCAATGGAGCACTGTGACTTGTTAGTGAGAACACTTCCTTGTTGATGGTCACACTATGACTTGTCAATGGAGCACTGTAACTTGTTAGTAAGAACACTATCCCTTGTCAATGGTTGCACTATGACTTGTCAATAGAGCACTGTGACTTGTTAATGAGAACATTGTAATTTGTCAATGGTCGCAGTATGACTTATCAATGGAGCACTATAACATTATTTATATAGATACCTTTAGTTATGAAAATTTTGAATATCAATTGTTAATATCCACACATTCATTTGTTATGAAATTCTTATATCACTTGTCATTAAATTAGAATATTTTATAAAACACTATCCCTTAATATCTATGCACATATAAAACCGAAATGTAATTAAAAATGTAATAAAACCCTAAGAAATTAGTATTACAACATGTGATGACAAAGGTAATAATATTATATACATAATTTGACCAGTTTGTTACAAAATGACCTGTTTGCCAATCATCTTACAACACATATTATGGGCTAACAAAACAAAAAATTAATAGACTACTCTATCTCCGCTTCTTGCTCTTGTTGTAGTCTGATAACATCGACATCACTTCACCCTCATGTTCATTATTTGGATGGGTAATCAACCACCACAAATAACTGACCTTCAACTCTTGTAGTTCACCATTGGAGTATCGTGGCATTGTATATCTTGCATCATCACGAACAGTACCATCCAACTCTTGTAACCAAGAAAGAACATGAACTCCACATGAATCACTGTCAAGGAAAATTGAATATGTTAGCACTATGCAATTATTATTGTGAACAAAAACAACATAACACAATCGAACAAAACAACTACACTCACGTATCATTCTGCACATAAACTTTAGCCCATTTCACTTTATTGTCAATTTTGTCATCATTGGCAAACAATTCTGGCTTAACAGCATGCAACATTGTATAGAAACAATTCATCTGCACAAGAATAACACATAATCAAAAGGCTTCACTAACAACACAGCATCTAGTGACAAGTAACACAACATCCAATGACAAAAAACACAGCATCCAGTAACAACTAACAGAGCATCCAGTGACAACTAACACAGCATCCACTGACAACTAACAGAGCATCCAGTGACAAGTAACATCAAATAAGGTAGGTGGAAATATAGACAATTTATTTGTGGTGTAGGTGTTGGGATCATTTCAACAGCACAAGGAATTGATGGTGGCTCTCCAATCACATCAGATAAGGTAGGTGGAGATATAGACAATTCATTGACACCTCCAAATGATTGATCAATCCTGCAGGAAATGACAAGTCAGGGTGCATGCATTGACAAGTTAGTAGTAAGACAGTAACAACTGACATACCAAGAATGACAATAACAGTTTTGTTAAATTAAACTTAAACATCTTGTTCCTCCAGTATATTATCCCTTGTTGCTTCTATGTGGTCTTTATTTCTATTCTGTTCTACACACACACGACTACTTTCTTCATTGAACTTTATCAAATGTTCTATCCCATTATCATCTACCAACTCCAGAAAAGTTTTTTTTATCAAACACAACTGAGAATTTCAAAAGAAATGAGTTGCTTTCTTTTTCAGCAATTGATGATATTTTTTCCTTCAATTCTTCATAACTTGTGCCCTCCTTTACATTTGTTGTTCTCACACTACCTCCCACATATCTCATATCGTCTTCTCCATCATTTATAAACTTTCCTTCTATGTGAACAAAGCAAAATAAATGCTTTATAGGTGTATTCGCCATCAGTAATTTAAACCTGCATCAAGAATCACGCAACTGTCATTGACAAGTCAAGGAGCTATATTGACAAGTGTCGCGGAACACATTGACAACTATCACGGCCTGATTGACAACACAATATCTCATTTTGTGCTAAGGGTTTCTACCCACACTAACCTTTATCTTCTTCTTCCTTTGCTATTAAACTAACGTTAGAACAGAGCAAAACCACCCACAAGTAACCAAAAACAGAGCACCCATGATCATCCTACACACCCAACTTAAATCACCAATACACACCAACCAAAAACACTGCTTCTCCATTGAATAACTTGTGAATCCTAGACCAAAAATAAAAGCTTTGCAGTACCAAAGGCAAAAATGATTTTCTGATTTCCCATTCCCAAACAAATACACAATTTGTTAAGAAAGGTAAGAGAGGAGAGAAAAGAAAGTTCTACACCTGAAGATTTGTGGAGATTCACATGGAAGCTCTTTGGAGTTCACTAATGGTAATAAAGAAGATACTTCATCATCAATGGCTCCTTCCCTCTTTCCCAACGTCTTCTCTCTCAACCATATTGTGCGGGAAACTCCTCACCCACCGTCTTTGTTTCTGATAGTTAGGGCAAGAGGATAGTTAGGGCAAGAGTGTCATTTGATGATTCTGAAAATTGCACACAAATCCCTTTGGGACTTCAGAAATATGGGACCTTTTTGCTGTATTTATGCTTGTGTGGAACCTTAATGCCATTTTCCCTTTTTTAAAATACCAACGAAATTGAGTGTAGTAGAATAGGTTATCCATGTCTGATAGTACCTCCAATAAGATTGTCTCCATTCGAAAAATACATGTGCCTGTAAAGAAAACACATTTTTTGAAATTAAAAAAAAGTCTGCATCTCACTAGTATTTCTTTTACTATAAAAAAAATGTAAACTTTATATTATTAAGATAAAAATTAAAAGTAAAAATTTAAGATTTAATTCTATACGTTATACGTATTTCTTTTGGAGTAAGAATGAGACCTGTGTATTTTATATGGAGTTTCAAATAAATTATAATATTTGGGATTCATAGAGTACAAATTATTGTATTTCATATTGATAATTTTGGAAGCCGGAAAAAAATTGGCATTTGTAATACATGTTGTCTTCAAATTGGGGCTGACAAGATGTTGAAGTTGTCCGATTTGTCCAATATTTTTAATAACAAGAAGTTGTCAATGTCGAAATTGTTGAACAGACGAAGAACATGCTATTAATTCTGGGTAGTTTGAAATCCTCTCTCATAGGAAATTAGTGAACTTGCATTTGCTTACTTGTCTAATTTCATGTAAATAATAATACTTTGAATAACCATTCAAGTATCAACACAATTGAATAGTCATTGTTGCATGGGTTGACCAATATATGCGGCTGCATATCAGATCCCATTTATCATAAATAGTTAAATAATTGAGTTTTACATACTTTTTATTAATTTTTTTTTGAAGTTTTAATTATTACCCCCTTATTTTTTTATGGCCTGAATCACCTCCCTTATTGACTTGCTCTTCACCTTCCAATCAAAATAAACATTTCATTAAATTATATTATATCCGATCATTAATATAAGAGCTAATTTGATATTCAATTTAATTTTAAATATAAGACCCCAATCTACTTTATCTCTTATATTTATTAATTTTTTTTCAAAGTTTTATCAAATGATAGTTCTAGCTAACACTTGATTGGCGAAGATATTTTGAAGAAGACCACTTATCTATTACAAATAATTAACCTAACTAATTTTCTTAATCTACTCAAAGTAATTAACTAGTTTTTATATTAAAGACAAGAAGTAATAATACTACTTATGAGATATGAACAACTCAATCCTCAGATTCCATGCAATTTATGAGGCTCAAGAACTACAATATTGTTGTAGATTCCATACAATTTCGGCTACTTCATTCTTCCTCTGTGTGGGCGTGTTTGCCAGAATTTTTTCTTTCTTTGTTTTTGTTTTTTTTTTTTTTGGCCAACGCCAGAATTTTTTCTTTAGACTTAGTGATGAGCAATTTGTTCAATTTTATTATCATTCTTTCAATATTTATCCACATATTTAGGGTCCAAAACTTAGGAAGACAAACATAACTTAAAATTTTTAGTTGTCTATCATATCCTTTATACCCAGGGGGATATCTGGTCCATCATTAGGCAGTAATAAAATCCTGTGTACAACAGATAGCATGACATAGCTACTAGCTACCATACTGATTTGCCCAGAAAAGAGCTACCGCACTGATTCACTATATTTTAAACTGCATGCAATATTGTATTTGGGTTAAGTGTTATTTACACTCAATATTTGCAAATGAGTTGTGGATATCCAGAATTTTTTTTCCTCTAAATATCATCCCAAAAGTGTTAAAAGGGAAGCAATATAATCCTTGTTGATATAAAATGTTAACAGTAATAGATTTTTTCCTATCAACTCTTTTTTAAATACTTTTGAGACAACATTAAGAGAGAGAAAAAACTTTCTGATATCCACAACTTATTCGTGAACCCTTACGTAGCAAACATGACCCGCTTTTATATTTTTACCGGTTAAAAAATCAATGACAGAGAACACATTCCCTTAACAAAAAAACAAAAAAAAACCAAGGGGGGAAATGAACAGAGTAAATCAAGCAGGCCACAAAATGAGGGGCAGCTTTGCTACCTCTCAATATGTCCACATAGCAAAATAAAATAATAGAAGAAACAACATAGAATCTTTTTTTTTTTTTTTGGTTTACTTTTTTCTGCTTTTCATTTTCTTCCTTGCAGAATTTCGCTTACCAATTCTAATTGGCTGCGCAGCGTAATTTCTGAGCTTTTCAAGGATCTTCCTTTCACTGATGCGCAGCACCAAAGAATGAAACAGCTTTCTTTCCCTAACACAGTTACACCTCCCTAATGTCTCAATATCATCTTCTATTGAGTTACCATAAAGACTTTCACGCATATCAGCAACAGAGAACAAAGCATCACAAACTTTTCTAGTCAGCAAGGATTCCTTACTCATATCAGATGCTTTCTTTGTCAAGATATTGCAATCTCCTGAAAGATAAGTTTCACTTGATTCATGAACATTCCCCACAACCGACACCGATAAGTCTAACTTATGGTACGCATCTTCTGATAATAACATAATGTATAATAAAATCAGGAGTTCAATCTGTGGTTCTCCATCAGATGATATCTCAAAATATTCCAAGTTTTGGCTGACACATGCAGAATAGCCCAGCCTTCTCCAAAGAGAGACTCTTGCTCGAGAGTATCGAGATGAAAACAAAGAAGAACACCACTGAAGAACCAGCTCCAAATCAATGTTCACAATATCATAGGAGTTATCTTGCTCAGTAAATCCATATCTATGAAGCAAAGCAGCATTGCCCATTGAACCGTATGTGTTAAATACCTGACAGGAAGAAGAGATCAATTCGCAATACATTACCAATAGAAAGGAATGAAAATACAGTAAACTTCGAGGAAATAAGAATGAGAATTTTACCAAAAAAGAGCTATAAGAAAAAGAATATAAGTGAACTTTGATGAAATAAATAATTATGTTTGGTATGTCACGAAAAGAAATAGATATTGTGTTCCATATGAGTTCGCTTGGTGAAAATGCAAGAATGCAAGAAAAATCAATCATAAAACCATTATATCCCTTGTATAAAATACACTAAAATATTCATTATCAATTCAAACAAATAAAAGTACCTCTTACATACCCTGAACGAGACAACATTAAAATATCAAGTTTCAAATTCTTTAATTTGTACAAATATCTTAAAATTAGCAGTAATATAATAATCATTTTTTGCCCAAAAAACATAAAATAATCATTTTTAATTACCACTAATAGATAATCTTATAATTAAAAAATAATTTTTAAATTATAAACAAGAAATCATCTAGATCAAAGTGGCGTCAACATGTAACTGAGAATTTACTAAACCTAAATACTGTTGGTAAGTAGCAAAATGAATGGGCAATTTAGTCGATTAACAGATGCTTTCCGAAAATTAAGTCAGATTCCATCATTTATTGGATTGAATCACGATTATTTCAAAATATGGTTCTCGATACCAAACACCACTGTCATTTTGGGGAAAAATGGTTTTTCCCCTTCTCTTTCCATTCTAAAGAATAAATTTTTCTCAGTTATGTCAGAATGAATTGTGTGCACAATAATAAATCTACAATCCACCAAGGTATTCCATGCTCCTCCTACGAAACACGTCCTTAGTTTGCTCCCCCAGCCTCCCCCCCCCCCCAAAAAAAAAAAAAAAAAAAAACAAAGAAGGGTGTTGGCGGGGGTTTTGTGTGTGTTTTTGTTTTGGGGGGGGGGGTGCTCTTATTTTCTCCCGCCAACCTACACAGTAAACTCCATCTAAGCAAACTGAAATTGTATATTACTACCTCAGGTCCTATTTTGTTGTGTATATTATCTTGTTTGTAAACTACAAACGAGATCTTATAGTTAGGACGGTAGTATAAGAAAACTCTTGTATGAAAAGATAGGAAGGGGAGAGAGAGAGACTCAAGTATATTATTCCAAGAACTGATTATAACAACCCCTCTTGTGCCCTTTCACAGACCATAATCCCTAATACCCTATTAACTAACCTAACTACTAATTCCCTTAACTATCTTCCCTTTCATCTGTTTATTACACAACAAAAACTATAGGAAATCAGGTGTCCTTTCCAGACAGAAATTATAGCCATAGAGCCAAAACTACAGAAGATGCAAATGAATGGACATAAACTATTGAGGTTCATTAGTGAGAAATTATGCCAAACCAATCAATCCAAAGAAGGTTGAATGAAGCCACACATCACGAAACGGAAAAGAAAATTCTTACCTCAGCTCCAACGCTGACATCTTTTATCATAATCATCTCCAACATTGAAGAATCATCTCCCACAACTGAGGATGACTCCAAGTTGCCATCACTGTATTTCCCAATAAGAGCAGTATCCAACTCAGTCCCATCCATTGAAGAATTTTCAGCCAATTCTTCTTCATCAGTGACACACTCATTTCCATCATCATCATTATCATAGTTTGATGATACAGCAGTGAAATGCACATCCTCAGCATCTGTTTTATGATTGAATCTGAAATTCAAAGTAGATCAGAACAGATCATTAATGTAGGAAGGATTTGGCATCTTCAATTATCATAACATGCATTTTGCCATCGCATAACCATGAATACGTTATTTGCTAAACGGTTGACAATGAGATTAAGGACGCATCCTTAGAGCCACCCCATTTCGATTGATTTACAGACCACGATGTTAACAGATTGTATGCAGGATTAATAGTTGTGCAGATGGCACAAAAATTTTCCATGTGTTGGTGGACTATTTTCCAGAATATTTCCTTTTCTAGAATGCTTTTATCAGGCGTTTAAGTGGCCCATGATTCTCAGCTTAATCTTGGGGAGTGAATAGCATGCTTGTTGTTCATCTCTCCCCTCTATGCATCGACCTCTACCCTGTTAATAAATGAATGAAAATCATTCTCTCATTTTTGTTATATGATCATCTCGTAAGTTTTTGGAGTTTGTCAACTTAAACCATGAGGGTGGTTGAATGCAGTATACAGTTTCCACTTGAATATCCTTTTTTTTTTTTTGGCCCATGCATACGCTTAGAACACATATCCTAATAAGGTACAATCTGCATCCACATGGAGTGGAGTGACGTTTCCATGCACCCAAAGGATAGACATATCAGACAATAAACCATTCTCATCTTAGTACTGCATAAAGCCATCTAGTCAAAAATAGAAAGAAATATCAATCAATTGCATTACCAGGGAAGTTAGACGGTTCAATTATAATAAAAAATGTAGTTCCATCAGCCATGTGAGGCCTAAGTATAGCTATGGGGAAAAAAAAAAAACCACAGCAAACAACAGCATATCTACACTATCATCTCTCCCACCCAAAATAACTTTTTAGCTTAGACCACCAGCAAGATAGTATAAATTGAGGAATAACATGATTTAGTATGTTAAGAGGTGTCCCTAATCAATTAAAGTTCAGGTAAATTAAACTTGGATTTTAATGGAAGTAGTCCCTAACCTAATAGAGATTAGGTGGAGAAATAGACTAATATGGACTGAGAACAATTAATCATTTATGTAAATTGAGTTATTGACATCTCCGGTTTAAACTAATTCACACTTAGACCAAATTCTTCTGAGTATCATCATGTAAGTTGAGCTATTTCATCTTATTTTGTTTATTTCATATTTGAAGTTATTTTGGGTACTCAGATTTGAAAAGTACCTATTTTTCAAATAAAATAAAATAAGTAACAATTAGTCGGTGGAAAATTACTTAAAATTTTAAAAATGTGTAGTTAATATTAGCAAGAAAACAGAAAAATAAAAGCAATTAATAAGACTATTTAAAATATTGAAATCAATCAACAAAATTTTCAATTAAAAACACAATAAAATAAGTACATGTCTAGTATCAAAAATCATTCATTCAACTGTGCTTCTTCTCACTGGAAAGGAAATTTGGATGGTATTCTCACATGAAATGCCATATGAGATATGACAGATTTGGAGTTCTTTTAATCCAATGTATTTAACATCTTAAGAGGGCAACACCATGTTGAAAAGACACAAAATAACAGGAAGTGAGTATCACAAATGAACATTAGACGTATGAGTCCTTTAAGACAAGTAGAGAGATATCACCAATTGAGGTAGAGATGATAGCTCCATAATTGCACACATTTCGTTCCTTAACCACTTGCATGGTTGTGATATAAACTATGTGTTGGTTAGTGAAGGTTAGAACTTAGAATGATGTTTGAACGCGCAAGTCTGCAACTTATCACTGCAGACAGACATATTATAGGAACAACAAAAAGCAGATTCAAGTTAATCTATTATACTTCAAGGAATAGTATAGCGGATTCTAATATGCTAAATTAGAAAAAATTGCAAGACATATAGAGGACATCGTCAAAGGTCTTACTCACAGGTCAGCCAAGGGAACCATGCCAAAGCCATGGTAATCATCTATCTCAAAAGCTCGTGAAGCAATAAGACTTCTTGCAGCAAAATATTCTTCTACACCGAAATATTTTAGGTTAAGCTTTGAAGGTGAAAAATCCAAGACGGGCAGAATATTCTCTTTCCAGTCCTCATACATAAGAGCTTTGTCCTCTTGCACCGTCTGCCTAGAGATCAGAAAACTTAAAAGTAGCATGACAAAATAATAATACACAGAAAAAAGGCAGGTTCCGATGTGATCATAGCAGCACATATCAAAAGGAGAAAAAACCCAATGCATGGTAAAACTCATCTGTAATTAAAACACACATAATCAATAAACCCAAACTTTCGCTTGCTTTTTTTTCTCCACAAAACAAATTCGAGCAGTTAATTATTAATTAATGCAACACCATCATATACAGGCATTGTTCTGTAAGGCCAAATGATCCTTACAAAGCACATTTATGACAAACAACAATCATAAATACCTTGTGTAGCTCAGTTCCACTCAAAAGCTCGTTCACTTCGTTCAGAGTCCACACTAACGGCAGGCACTCTTGGTGAGGCAAAACCTGAAGGTAGCCAGCCCAGGGTGACTTCTCGCCCAAGCTTCTCTCATACATTAGAGCCACTGCTAGTCCCAGATTACCAGCCAAACCATAGTCTTCAATCATTTGACTCGCCCCACTAGTCTTAATCGTCAGGCAAGCATCCTTCGGTATTCTGGCAACAACATCGCCTTCCTTCAACTGGCACAAAGCTCTCACCGCAATTCCATTTCCGGGATCGTCTACGAACTCCAGGCCATCGCTGATTTCGAAACCCCGGGATGCCATCCATCGCTTGAATGCCCTAAGCCGCCTATTCAAAGAAAGAGAGTGATTTCAGTCGCAGAAACAGATAGTCACACTCACAGCACAGTTAATGACCCCAGCTGTTTGGAAGAAAGGAAAAAACGACAATGGCTAAGATTTTAAAGCCACGAGTGTAAGGAAAGTGCTTCTTTCGGATTTTCTCGGGAAACAAGCATTGGAGGTATGCAATACCTGGAGTTGGCCATGAAGCGAAGTGTCGGGGTCTGAAAGAACAAAGGAAGGCGTGAGCGGCGAGAGCAAGAGCCTGGAGAATTACTGATGATCCCTTGTTTTTCTTTCTTTCATTCTTTTCTTTCTTTTTTTTTTTTTTAAATGGTTTCATTCGCTTTTTGTGCTCGCGGATTGTCTTTTTCTTTCCGGCTTGAAAGGCGAATTTTGATGGGCCTAAAGGGTATCTACAAACGCGGCAGACCCATCAGGTCGGGGCTTTGTGTTTTGGAAATTAAAATTTACTACTTCTCCAATCAATGTAGGATTGTATGAAAAAAAAAATTTAATATAGGATATAATTATTAAGTTAATCTTAGTTCTAAAAATAAGACTTATTTTTTATATTTATTTATTTATTTTAAATTATCTCTATTGATACTTCTTAAATCATAATCAAATAAGAGAAAAATGAAAGATATTAAACAAGATGATTATGGTGTTTTGGGAAAAACATGCCACATTTCTTAATTCTTATAATTAACTAGCTTACTTAAAATTTTTAATCTAATCAACTTAGTTAAATAGGTCTTATATTAAAGACCAGAAAGATACTTAATTAATAGTTTTTACGGGCTCATGGGCAAATAAAAGTGAGCCACGTGAGCCTTGTGGAAGGGTTCCCCAAATCTAATCCTAGTTTATAAATTTAATATTATTAGGGAAAATCTCATTAAAATCCCTTGAAATACTGAAACCCCAAATCAGTATCCCCAGCTAAATAAATTTCAAATCTGTCCATGTGATTAATTTGAGATTTCTGAATGTTATGCCTGCTGTCCCTCACTCTTTGAAGAAAAATGTGACCCGGTAAGCGATAGCTGGACAATTTTTAGCAAAACTTTGAATCAAGGAGGGATTTGATTTTACCACTTTTTAATGACCCAAAAGAGATATAACTATTGAGCCACTAACATTTCTTAATAAAATTGTATTCTTCCAGTCCTAAATATAAGATTTTTTTTAGTGTAAAAATTACACTACAAAAAGAGTCTTATATTTAGAACCAGAGGAATATAAAATAATATATAGGATAATTATCAATCTTTAATCATACTAACTACAAATTAGTTATTAAGTGCAACATAATAATTAGTATTGACCATATAAGGGATTAGAGATTACGTACTCTTTTCACCAAGCTTACAATTATGTTACAAGTTTTTTTTTAAAAAAAAATGGCGTACTCGCTATGTTATGATTTTCCCATCATCATAGTCTCCCATAATCTTACTCTCATTTTTTAATTTTAAATTTAAATTCTTTTTTCTAAATTTAAATTCTCAATTTGAAGAAGATCATTCATTCTAAGTCGCCTTCATGTGATTATTTTTTCTTCACTTCCTTTCGGTTCTTTATATTTGTATTTTTTACTGTTTCTAAGTTTTGTTAGTTGCCATTTTACCGGTATAAATTTCCAGGGAATTATTTGAAATCAAACATAAAATATTATCGCATAGTTGGTTGAATAAGTAAATTAATAAAATAACTCATCCAAAGAAAATAACCACTACAAATCATGAGGAATTTTGATCGATACGCATGATCACAAGAGATTGCTGCACAAAATCAAGGGGTTGAAATCCGACGATATCATAAAAATGCAAAGTAAGTAATTATATCAATTAATATGCAAATAGGTATTGTATTTAAAAAGCTATAAATGCATACACAATACCATCACTAAATCCAGAAGTGAATATCAATTATGGCTTCTGCTAAGCTTACATTTTATGCTCTTCTATCCATAGCTTTTTCTCTTTTGCTTCCATTCCAAAGTCTTGCTGCTGATGGCAATAATACTGCCACATTAGTTGTAGATATTGGTTCTGGAAAGCCAATCTCCAAACATTTCTTTGGAGTATTTTTTGAGGTCAACATTTCATGCAATATTTAATGCATATATATATATGCTTTTCACGTAGTCCAAAAAAAGACTAATTCACTTTTTCATGTAGGAAATTAATCATGCTGGAGCTGGAGGATTATGGGCAGAACTTGTCGATAATAGAGGTAAAAGCGATCTCAATGTTCATAATCTCTCTCTAATTAAGACTTTTCTTCTTCAAACTAATCATGATTAAGAATATGATTAAACTTGTTGTACTGTTGTATGGGTTTAGGTTTTGAAGCTGGAGGTACAGCACTTCCCTCAAGCATCTCTCCATGGACAATAATCGGAGATAGATCATATATTAATGTCCAAGCAGAACCTACCTCCTTGTTTCCAACTAATCCAATGGCTGTCAAAATGGATATCCATTGTCCTTCTCCTGCTACATGCCCTAATGGCGTTGGTCTTTCTAACCCTGGTTTTTGGGGAATGGTGATGAAGCTTCTCTCTATCTATTTTATATAGATATATTTGAAGACCTATTTGTTCAATTATATATAACATCACTACTATTCTGATTCTTGTGTATTTCTTATTTTTAATTCTTTTAGAATATTGAGCAAGGGAAGAAGTATAGAGTTGTATTCCACCTTCGTGCCTTGGGACCAATTAATTTGAAAGTGGCATTTACAGGAGCAGATGGAAAAGAGTTGGCCTCAAATAACATCGAGTACTTAGCAATTTCACTATATGTGCATGCACTGTTGCTTCCTATTTATATATATATATATATATATATATATACACACACACTAAAATTGATTTTACTTTTTTAGGGCTTTTGCAACTTATGTTGCACAGTGGAAAAGGTTTGAGACTATCCTAGAAGCAAAAGCTTCAGATGTTCAAGCAAGTCTTCAATTGACAACGAACCAGAATGGAGTTATTTGGTTGGATCAAGTCTCAGCAATGCCTTTGGATACATATAAGGTCTTGCATATATTGATCAACTCATCATTTTTAAGCATATTAAAAACTTTAATGAGAATTTATTTTTCTAACACATTCTATATTTTTTTTCCATTTTTAATAATTAATCAGGGGCATGGCTTTAGGAAAGATCTTTTTGAAATGGTGGCTGATTTGAAACCGAGATTTCTTAGATTTCCTGGTGAGCATTGAATTGATACAAAAAATGCTTAAAATAAAAAAGTTTTGTCAGATTCTTTTTTCTTTTTTTTTTTATTTCTATTATACTCACCTAGGATTTTTTCCATTGGATTAGGTGGTTGTTATGTTGAAGGTGATTATTTGAGAAATGCCTTTAGGTGGAGGGATACTATTGGACCATGGGAGAAGAGACCTGGTCACCTTAATGATGTGTGGGGTTATTGGGTTGATGATGGATTTGGCTATTTAGAATTTCTTCAGGTAAGTTCCTATCAATTCTCAAATTCAAGACTAAACATTGTTATATAGAATAATCATTGAACATTTTTGTTGTTTTGAAACAGTTATCGGAAGACCTTGGCACTACTCCAATATGGGTATTTAATAATGGTATTAGTCATCATGATGAAGTTGATACTAGTGATGTTGACCCTATGGTTCAAGTATATACTCTTCTTTTTTTTTTAAAAAAAATTCCTTTCTTATTAGTTAATGATCTTTCTATAAGTTCATTTAATTTATTTTTGTCAATTAAATTTTAGGAAGCTCTTGATGGTATTGAATTTGCAAGAGGTCCTACCACATCAAGATGGGGTGCAGTAAGGGCTTCTTTGGGTCACCCCAAACCTTTTGATATGCAATATGTTTCAATTGGGAATGAGGATTGTGATAAGAAGAATTACCAAGGAAACTACCTCAAATTCTATAATGCCATAAAGCATGCATATCCAGATATGCAAATTATATCAAACTGTGATGCCACTGATAAACCATTGAAGCATCCAGCAGATTTGTATGACTTCCATAGATATTTAAGTGCCAAGACTTTCTTCTCAATGTACACTAAGTTTGATAATGTGCCTCGTTCCGGCCCTAAAGCATTTGTTAGTGAATACGCCGTTACTGGTAAAGATGCAGGAAGTGGAAGTCTCCTATCTGCATTGGGCGAAGCCGCATTCCTTATGGGATTAGAGAAAAATAGGTATGTTATTGTTGAATCGTAAATTTCCACACCTACTCATTCAGTTAGTTAGCCACTAATTGATTATTTTCATTTACCTTGTGAGCTGAAACAGTGAGGTTGTTGAATTGGTTAGCTACGCACCGCTCTTTGTTCATACAAATGATAGAAGGTAATGTTTCATGTCTTTTTCACCATAAGCTTTCTCATCCATCATTTTACATGGTTAAGATTTATGAAATTTGTTTCTGAATAATTATATATATATAGGTGGATGCCCGATGCTATTGTATTTAATTCTCATCAAAGTTATGGAACCCCAAGCTATTATCTACAAAAACTATTCTCAGAATCTAGTGGAGCAACATATTTGAACTCAACACTTCAAGCTTCTTCATCAGTTGTTGCATCTGCAATTGCTTACACGAGTTCAGTAGACAACAAGAGTTACATAAGAGTAAAGGTATACAATAATTAATCCATGATTATCTTCGATTCCAACCAAAAAACCTACAATTTGTGTTTTTCTCATTAGAAATTCAAAAATATTTGTGTAGGTTGTGAACTTCAATGACAATCCAGCCACTTTCAAGATCACTTTCAATGGTTTAGACGCAAATGCAAAACTATCTAAGGCTACAAAGACGGTGCTTACATCTCCTAATG
The DNA here is from genome assembly GCF_004799145.2 of Neltuma alba. Taxonomy (NCBI): domain Eukaryota; kingdom Viridiplantae; phylum Streptophyta; class Magnoliopsida; order Fabales; family Fabaceae; genus Neltuma; species Neltuma alba. The sequence goes on along the minus strand of NW_021634275.1, from coordinate 29,445 downwards.
TGAAGGATGAGAATTCCTTCAAAGAGCCTTCAAAGGTGCATAATTACCTGTATCCTTTTGTTAATTTGCAGTAATTGTATTAAAATTGGTCTGTGAGTTACAAAAAAAGGTCTTTTGAAAAATATATTTCTTACGTATGTTTTTATGTGTGCAGATAACTTTGGTGCAAAGTCCTTTGGAGATTGCTGGAAAGGACTTGACTTTCAAGCTTCCTCCAAATTCAGTCACAGCTTTTGATTTTCCAAAGTGATTAGGAGTCTCCTTTTGAAGATAGGAACATATGTATGCAATAAAGATTTAGTAGGTCCCTTGCAATTTTTTTCTGTTTTAGAAAATCCTTTGTGTTGTAGTGGTGGCACCAATTTAATAAACTTATATTTATCTTGTTTTATTTCTCCATCTAAGAATTAACTCATTTTGTGTTCTTTCATTCACAATTAACTCATTTTGTGTTCTTTTGTTTTTCAAAGAGTTGCCCACAGGAGAATGCACAGGAAACAGTTGAATATCTTATTCCCTTGCCAACTACTAATGATGACTAGTTATGAAAAAAATGACACAAAAGGAAATTTGGGTATGAAAAATACGAAAATGTGTGTATATTTATATATTGAGATTGTAATATTATCCTGACTAGCGTTAACTCTCTCCTGCGATCCACGGAAAGAATTTACTTCAATATGCCGAAAGTCTCAACTTATTGCAATCTTTATCACCAAAAGTAAATCGGACTCATTAGCTCTAACGTGGGGAAAACAAACTCTTATTAATTTGAAAGCCTTATTATCCTTATGAAAACAGGAAAAATCGGTTCAATTTAAAAACGTTTTTCATTGGGAGAATTAGAGAGAAGGACTAATAAGAATTGATATTTATGAAAGAGGATCATAAAAATTAAAATTATTTAAAATGACTAAATATTTAAATATAAATTTAAGAATATCATACCATCCCTATCCAAACCTCATACATTTTCTCCTATATTCCTTCCTACATTTTATTTTTAAACCAAATGTGAATTGACAAATTTTACTAAATTAAACTTGATTTATCTCAGAGTTTACAACCTGTGTAAAAATCAATTTAAAAAATATGCAAACGTTGTTCATTCATGTAAAATTATTTATTTTCTTTATAAAAATTAAAATTTTTATTTTAAAACTGTCACATATTTTAATTGAAAATAAAAGTTACATAATTTTATTAAAATTTAGATTATTATATAATTATTATATACATGATTTTCAGAAATTCAAAGAAAATTAATATAATTTATTGTTTTATTTTATAAGAAATTTATATCAGATTTAAAAGTAAAAAAAGTCATGTAATGTTAAGAAATTTAAAGAAATAATTTTCTTTAAATATTTTTGAAATCTTTATATAATGAATTATATATTTAAAAAGAAAATTTTAAATTTTTATAAAGAAAATAAAACTTCAATTTTTACATGACTGAACAATATTTTTGTGTTTTTTGAATTAATTTTCATGTAGGTTGTAAATTGAGAGAAATTATGTTTAATTTAGTAAAATTTATTAATTCATATTAGTTTTAAAAATAAAATGTAAGAGGGAATACAGGGAAAAAACGTAGGAGGTTTGAATAGGAACAATGTAGTATTTTTAAATTTATATTTGAATATTTAGTCCTTTTAAAAAATTTTAATTTTTATGATTTTTTTTTATACATATCGCTTCTTACTGGCCCTTCTATCTCATTCTCCCTTTTTCATTTTGAAACGAATTCTGAAAGTGACGAGAAACCTTCGGCAATTTTTTTCCTTGGCAACTGGACAGGGCCTAAGCCCAATATGGGAAACTAGATAATAGGAGGAGGTCCTGAGCTCGATAAGCCCATACAATCCTTGTGTCAAGCTCCCTGGAAGGCAATACTGAATCATATCTTTTTCCATTAAAAAATTATTGATTAAAGAAATGGGAAGAGGAAGAAGAACACTGAGTTGCAATTGGTAATTATGGCCAAAAAAATAGAAGAAATCAATTGATGTATTTTTCATATTCTCTCAGCTCCTGATTATATGAGTTAATTGAAAAGGGTTTATGAGAATGGTTATCTGAAGAGTAAAAAAATAAAAGTTGAAGTATATATTTGGTCATTTAACTTTGTATAAGATTTCAATTTGATCCTTTAACTTTAAAAAACATACATTTGGTCCTTTAACCCTAAAATTATCAGGCTTTAATGATATTTTTTTGTAACAATATTGGATATTTTGAAAATTAAATTTAATATGTTAGTATTTGAGAATATTTTATTAACATTTAAGATCTTACTGTCATCATTTTTTAAAAAAATTTTATGGTTAAAGGACTAAAATTATACTTTTTAAAATTAAGGGACCAAATTGAAATTTTGTACAAAGTTAAAAGACTAAATATATACTTTAGCCAAAAATAAAAGAGATGAAAAAAGTGATGCATGATATCTTTAAAGTGTGTACTATATTTTTCTTTAGACTTAGTTCACCTCCACTTATTCCTATTTTATAGGGGGTAAGTTGGATTGCTCAATGAATTTTCTTTAAGATACAATGAAGACTCTTAAATATGAATTGCATTTTCAAGATTCAAGCCAAGACAACAATAATATTTACAAAGTGATAATTTGACTCTATCAATGTGTTTGATCATAGTGTGTTGGTGTTGTATTGTATCTTTCTCGTCTTTCCCAAATAGAATGATGGAGAGGGGCTTATATAGACTATGGAGTGATGTCTTAAAGAGATACCTCTTGGAGTAATACCTCTTCAATTAAAAGTTATAACCATATGTTGGTTCATAAACCAATATAATTTAAATAACTAAAGGATATTTAATATTCTTTTCATGAAGGGTTACACTTTTTAAATATGTAGGGTTGTCTTAAGAAAACAACACAACCTTTCACTAAGTGGTGGTTACTACTGCACCTTTTATTTATGCCTTTAGAAATCAAAATCCTACGTAGCTCTTCATATAAATATATATTAACTTGTATGAAGACACAACCCTCATATAAATATATTACTCCTCTGGTCCTTAATATAAGACCCATTTAATCAGTTTGATTAGATTGAAAAAGTTAGGTAAATTAGTTAGTTATAAAAAACATGACATGTTTTTCCTAAAATACCATAATCATCTTTCTTAATACCCCATTTTTCTCTTCTACTTGATTATGGTTGAGAGAGTATCCATAAAGGTAACTTAGAGAAAATTAATAAATATGGTAAATGGGTCTTATATTTAGAATCAAAACCAATTCAACAATTCGGTTGTATATTAAGGACCGGAGGAGTAATTTATATGAGAACATAACCCTTCATATAAATTTATTAATAAGTTTACATATGACTTTTCAAAAAATACATCTCTTCAGTTTAAACATATTCCAACAAAATGTTTGCTTTAATTCTAAATATAATGCTTCAATTTAATTTGTAAATTTTTTTCCTAAACCATCTCTATTTATTGACTTTGTTAAAGAGATTTTACATTAACAGTGGCAATTATTAAAAGGGTATTTTACCAATACAAGTATAGGCTTATGTTTCAGTTTGACACATGGGTTAGTTGTATATTTAAGCTGTGTCGTGGGCGAGGTTACAACTTACATGTACAAGTAAATGCAATTCTCAAATCCTGGGAATAAACCTGAAATATGAATTTACGCTTGTAGTAAAATATATATATTTATGTATTTGATTGTTTTGTATTGCTACTTATAAATTTAATTTAATTAATTTTGAAAATGATACTTATTTATATTTAATTATGTACTTATAAGAAGGTATTAATAATCTGAAAAAAAAAATACAGATCAGTTGTGAAATTTGAAAGAAAGCTGTAAATATGAGAAGGATCAGTTGGGGAAAAAATAAAAAATAAAGAAGTAATTTAACATTATAGTTATTCTTAATTAAATCAATATAAAAAGAAATTTAATATTGTAAATTTTTAATTAAAATTAATATACAATGTTAAGAATTATTGTCAAGTTTTAGAAAATTATCATTAAATTCTTAAAAATTATAGCTCAATTATGAAATTTGGAAGATAAAGTCAAAAATAAACAAAAACATGTTTGCACACATCAGTATATAAACCCTCTACATTTATCTCTCTTTTTAGAGACTTGAAATCAACATCCCCAGCAAGTGCAAATTGCAGAGCTAGAGAACATTGCAACTCTGTCTTGATAAACATTTATTGTTCAAAGAAGTCATCAAGACAATCAAAGAGCTCTAACTTTGATTGTGATCCCGACGAACGCAAGCTCCGGTCTCTGGATGCCTTCCCTGTCACCTGCGTGACTTTGCTCCTCAAAGATGAGGGCTTTGACTACTATCACTGCGACATTCTAATTTCTATCAACGTGAATCTTAAAAACATGTATGATATTCTAAAATGCATCAGTCTCAGTGACAAAGTCACCATTACGGTCAAGGATGATGGTGATACTACTTGATTTAGATTTGAACGCCCTACCTATATGTTTTAGGCTTGATTTGTTTTTTAATTTCTTGTTTAATAATTCTCTCTATTAGTAATATTAATCAATATTCTGTTCTAATTTTGATTAGAGTTGTTAAGCTTACAATTGTCACTTGGTATACATGTATTATATTCTAAACACTATATAAAGTGTACGAAAATGATTCAATAAAGAAAATGAGTTTCTAGTAAAATATATTTTTGAGTTATATATTTTAACATGATATCAGAGCTTATCACATCGTCAAAGCTCTAATTATCGATTAAAGTAATCTTTTAAAATATCAGCGTGATCTGTCTTCCTTGTAGATTAATAGATCACAAAAGCAAAGTCCACGTCTCTGATGCCATGCTAAAATTTTAGATAATTTTCAAACTTCAAATTATAAAAATAAACAAATTTGTAAAATATTAATTTGAAGGGAAAATTTTAGTGTCATTGCACGCTCATGTTTACATCAACAAAAGTTTCTCCACTGAAATATTAATTTGAAGCAAAAAGTAATCTTTTGGTTCTTTAAATTTTAACTCAGTTATGATCTAGTCCCTCAACTATAACTTGGTACGACTCAATTCCTGAACTTTTAACTCAGTTAAAATTCAGTTCCTAATTTTTTTTCTATTTAATAAATTAATCTTACATGATAAGAGAGATTGCTGACATATTAAGAAAATGCTGATGTGTGTTCCAAATGAGCTCCACATGGTTCCTAAAGCAAATCAGTGGTGTTCCTTAAACTCCTTAGTCTTCATTGATGAATCAACTCTACAGCTCCATCGAAACACACCTCCAGTTTATGACCACGAAACAATCTCATCACGAACTAAAGAAGAAATTCCTAACCTCCGGTTTCCTACCATTTCCAAGGACTAGGAGTGTGAAACCAAGACCCCTTCTAGACTCATATTAATAGTCATTGGTTGTGAGGCCTCTCTTTGTGCAATATGAAACAATTCACGGTCTCTTCCTCCCACTCCATCCTAGCAACTTTGTTGATTTTCTTTATTTTTTCCCCCAAATGAGGAGTTACTTTTCAGAGTAAGAGCATATTTTTCTGCAAGAAATGGGAAGAGATAAATAGGGAGGGAAGGAAAGAGAAATTCTGACAAGAACTTGAGAAGGGAGCGGAAATGAGGAAGAGAAGTGAGGGGGTTGAGAGATGGAGGAAGAAAGGAGGGATTTTAAATGAATATAGGTTTTGTGAAAGTACGGGTAAAGGTTAAAGAGACTATAGGGAGAGAAAAAGGGAAAAGAGGAGATGCTGATGGAGCTCACAGATGCTTGTGGCGATGTTTTGATGGAGCTGTAGAGTTAATTCATAGATAGGGACTGGGAAGTTTAAGGAACGCCAACGATTTGCTTTAGGAGCCATGTGGAGCTCATTTGGAACACACCGACATTTTCTTAATATGTCAGCAATCTCTTTTGTCATGTAAGATTAATTTATTAAATAGAAAACTATTAGGGACTGAGTTTTAATCGAGTTAAAAGTTTAGGGATCGAGTCATAATTGAGTTAAAAATTGAAGGACCAAAAGATTAATTTTTCTAATTTGAAATTAAACATAGAATACTACTTGTGAGGGAACACTCCTACCTTTCTTACAATGATTTTTTTTAGACATCAAATAGACAAAAAATTGAATGCAATCTCAAACTGTCAAATAAAGGGAAGTAACAAACCAATTTGACGAGGGATCATCGTCTTCTTCAATCTGATAGGCAAATGGATTCAACAAAGGTATATGGATGAGAAGCTAAAGAGAAAAGAAATTGCTAGTATCAAATACGAGAAGAAAGCTAATGGAAAGAAGTGGGGGATGAGCCATGAAACTCACTGTTTGGTTTAAGTAAATCTCTTCCCCCCCTTCTAACTTAACCAACCAGCCAAAACCAGAGAACAAAACCTTGCAACCTTGACCTTCATGAATCTTGACTCTATTTTACGATCAACATCATCATCTTCCTCCATTCTTCATCACCATCTCCATCTCCATCTACGTCACTCATCTCCTTCACTATAACTATTATCGACGACTTACGCCGTTCACCTCCAACATCACAGGCAGCTTTGGGGAACTAGACTCCATCTTCTTGATCATCGCCAATGACTAATGGGAAAGTAGAGAAATGAGGATTTATATCACCCTCTGGTGCTTGGGAAGAGGAATTTTGAATTTTGAATTTTGAATCCAAGAATAATGTAGATAGAGGCGGATTATGACAGCCTTAGGGAAGGGCAAAAGAAGGAGGGATCAGCATGAGTGGCGCTGGTAAAGACTGGAGGAGTGGAAAAGTTTTTTTTTTTTTTAAACAAATAGTTATAGGAGCTGGGGGGGAGAGAGAGGATATGGAATATTTATTTATTAAAAATAAATGAGTAATAAATGGGTAATTTAAAATTCGAATGGGAGAAGAGTGCCTTAGGGGGATGAAAAGGTTAAGAAGAGACTTGGTATACTTCGTGGCAATGCCGACACAAAACCATATGACTAATTAATGAATCATGTGGCTTACGGCTGAGTCCAAAGCTCTTTTGTTTTTTTTTTTTTGCCATTAAGCCGAAAATGCCTTGTGAACAAGATTTTGAGTTTGTAGCTATGAATGAGCCACGTACAAACATTGGCTTGAAATGATACATTGATTTTGGAAGGTTCCTCCCATCCCCTTCTTTACCATCATTTTGACTCCCCTCTAGCCCCATAAATAAAGTAAAATAAACAAAGGACACGTCAAATGCAATTCACGTGACTGGTTAAAAAAAAAAAAAGCAATTCACGTAAAAAGAAAAAAAGGAAACTAAAAACAACCAACCGCTTGCAAATATCAAATGTATAATTTCTCCAGGTTGGGAAAAGATGTATTTGCTTCATCTTTTATTTTAAGACTAAAATACACTAAACTTCTCTGAACTTAGCGTCACTTATATATTACTACCTCCGATCCTAATTTTAAGAGCCAATTGACTAATTTGAGGAGATTAAGAAAGTAAATTGAGTTAGTTATTTGTCCTAAATAGGTGTTGTCTTTTCTAAAATATTATTACTAATCAAATGTATTAACTAGAACTATCATTATTAGAAGGGCTACTTTGGAAAATATATATATAAACATGAGAGAATGATAGGAACCGGAACTAGGCACAACAATAAGCAGATAATGAAACAGTAAACGGGTTCCTGGAAATGAAGATATTACTCGAATATGATTAATCAATAGCAATCCTCCTACTCAGTGGGATATAGGAAGTTACACAAAATGTTTCACTCACACTCACAGCTCATACAATGGTCCTGACATTCGAGAGGTCAGCTCTCTCCTCACCATACACTCATGCAAAAACGTCTTACCCCCCCCCAAGCTACAACGGCTAAAAATACTTAAAAGTAAACAGCACAGTCTCCCAAAATACACAACCTAGTACACAGACCTAAAAGACATTAGAGTGTGCTACTTTCTCCAAAAAGGTAGGAAATAGAAGTCAACTCCCAGGTTGCTTAGAAAGGATTGTTGCCATTTGCTTGCTTCTGCCTCTGTCGCCTCTTATAGGTATTTTTAAATAGGTTGATCCTATCATTACCCGCCCCTAAAAGCTTCACCTTGTCCTCAAGGGGAAAAGCTGGAAACTGGGAAGCAAATAGAGTGGCATCCTCCCACGAATTCTCACAATCTGGAAGATCTTTCCACTTGACCAGCACTTCAACTTGACCATTTAAAAGTTTCCTAACCTTGCAGATATCTTGTGGCTGAACCTGTAATTCCATCTGCTCAGAAAGGAAGGAGGGAATCGTTGGGGTCACCACGGCTTGCTGGACTGATTTTTTTAGGTTGGAAACGTGAAAAACCGGATGCACTCGTGCGGTAGGAGGGAGTTCAAGGCGATAGGCCATTGCTCCGATTTTTTCCAGGATTTTGAAAGGGCCATAGAATCGTGGACTTAGCTTTTCATTCACCCGCTTTGCCAAAGTATGCAGTCTGTATGGCTTAATTCTCACATACACCTGCTCACCTACCTCAAACTGAACGTCCCTCCTGTGTTTGTCTGCTTGTCTCTTCATTTGTTCTCGTGCCTTAATCAGGTTCCCCTTGAGCAGATCGATGATAGCATTAGTCTTGGATTTGCTCCGTGACCGCATCAATAGTAGAAGACGCATCATGCAGCGTCAAGAAAGTGGGCGGGTCTCTTCCATAAACAGCTTTGAATGGTGTCATATTGGCAGCACTTTGGTATGTGGTGTTGTACCAATATTCTGCCCAAGGTAGCCACTTAGCCCACAGCTTAGGTTTGTCATTAGTAAAGCATCGTAAATAAGTTTCCAGCCCCCTATTAAGCACTTCTGTCTGGCCATCAGACTCTGGATGGTATGCAGAACTAAGGCAGAGCTGAGTGCCTACGAGTTTGAACATCTCAGTCCAGAAATGACTCACAAACACCCTATCCCGATCCGACACAATGGTTCTTGGAAAACCATGCAATTTAACAACTTCATGAATAAATAATTCAGCCACATCTTTAGCAGTAAAGGGGTGTGTGAGGGGTAGAAAGTGAGCATATTTTGTGAGTCTATCAACTATCACCAAAATAGTGTCATACCGTTTTGATTTAGGGAGACCAGTAATAAAATCCATGCTAATATCTTCCCATACCCCTTGCGGAATTGGAAGTGGCTGCAACAATCCTGCGGGAGTGAGAGCTTGGTATTTGTTCCTTTGGCACACTGCGCACTGAGCCACGTAAGCTTGAATATCTCTTTTCATTCCCTCCCAATACACAACACTGGCCAGCCGCTTGTAGGTCCTCAAATAGCCCGAATGGCCTCCGATAGGGGTATCATGGTATTCTTTGAGTAGTAGTGGGATCCGGCTAGAATCCTTGGGCAGCACTAGCCTGCCTTTATAGTGTAAACAACCTTTAACAAGGCTGTACCCTTCCACCTCACCTGGCTTAGTGATGAGTTGCTGTAGGATGCCACTTAATTTGGGATCGGCTTGGACTTCTTTCTCCCAATTTTCTAAATCTTCACATTGCCACAGCGAGAACCCCTTCATCTCTTTGATATCTTCCTAGCGTGAAAGTGCATCAGCAGCTCTGTTTTCCTTGCCTGGTTTGTAGAAGATTTCAAAACGGAATCCCAATAATTTGGAGACCCATTTTTGCTGATTTTCTTCCAGGACCCTCTGTTCCAGCAAATATTTTAATGCCTTCTGATCAGTTCTGATTACAAATTTCTGTCCCCATAGATAATGACGCCATTTCTTCACTGCCATCACAATAGCCATGAGTTCCCGCTCGTACACCGAGCATTGTTGTGCACGACTAGAGAGTTTCTGGCTGTAGTAAGCAATCGGTTGGCCCCTTTGCATTAACACCGCACCAATCCCAGTACCAGAGGCATCGGTCTCAAGCTCGAAAGATGCTGAAAAGTCCGGCATTGCCAACATCGGAAGTTGCGTCATTGCTGATTTTAAATTTTCAAATGCAGCTATGGCTTCTTGTGTCCAATGAAACACATCCTTCTTCAGTAGATCAGTGAGCGGGCGAGCAATCTTCCCATAATTCTTAACAAACCGCCTATAATACCCTGTCAGCCCTAGAAACCCTCTTAAAGACTTAATATTCTTGGGCACCGGCCATTTGATCATACTCTCAATCTTTGCAGGATCCGCTTGCACTCCCTCCTTTGATATAATATGGCCAAGATACTCAATCTTGGGCTGTACAAAACTGCACTTCTTGAGGTTAATCACCAACTGGTTTGCCTTTAGAATTAACAGCACGTGTTCTAGGTGTTTCAAGTGGGTATCAACATCACAGCTATAGATGAGTATATCATCAAAAAAAACCAGCACGAATTTTCGCAAATAGTCTCTAAATATATCGTTCATAAGTGACTGGAAGGTAGAGGGAGCATTGGTAAGACCGAAAGGCATCACCTTAAATTCATAATGGCCCTCATGAGTGCGAAAAGCGGTCTTGTGTTCGTCTCCTGTCTTGATGCGGATCTGGTGGTATCCTGACTTCAAATCCAGCTTTGAATATACTGTTGACCCCCTTAATTCATCTAATAGCTCATCAATGGCAGGGATGGGGAATTTGTCAGGCACGGTTATTTTGTTGAGGGCACGGTAATCAACGCAGAATTGCCAACTCCCGTCCTTCTTCTTAACCAGCAGCACCGGACTTGAATAGGGGCTGTTACTCAGCTGTATGATTCTAGCATTGAGCATGTCCTTCACCATAGCTTCAATGGTGTTCTTCTGTGTATGCGGATATCGGTAAGGTCTAATATTTGGTGGTTGCTCCCCTGGCTTGATTTCAATCGCATGGTCCTGCAGACGGTGAGGGGGTAGATCCCCGGAGGCTCTACACACCTCCGAATACTTGTCTAGCAGGCTCCGTATATCTGGTGGCAGCATTTGACACTCCCCTGCATCCACTTCCATTCCCTGGTACTCAATCAAAAATCCCTGGCCGTTTTTCTTCACTGATCTAAGTAGCGACTTTAATGAAGCCTGGGTGCGTGAAAGGGTCGGTTCTCCTTGCAAGCACACACGATTCTCTCTCTTGCCAATTTTCATGGTCAGCTGCCCCCAATTGACCTTGACCTCACCAAGCGATTTCAACCACTCCACTCCAAGCACCGCGTCCACCCCACTTAAAGGGAATGGGTAGAAAGTTTGGTCCACCTCCAACCCTTGCACGGTTAACTTTACATTTTTGCATCGCTTCTTCCGTCTAAGAGAATACCCATCTCCCACGGTAATAGAGTACTCTGAAATTTCATCCGTTTTCATATTGGTTTTGCTTAATAATTCTTCAGAGATGAAATTATGGGTTGCTCCACTGTCAATTAAGACTACAATCTCTTCCCCAGCCAGTCGGCCTCTGACCTTCATTGTATGATTGTTTTCGAACCCAGCCATGGAGTTGAGGGACAACTTCATCTGTGTCGAGCCTTCCCCACTCCCTTCGTCTCCATTTTCGTCCCCCAAAGCACCCTCATCTTCCTCTGGTTCCATCTCCAATACAATCAATTGTAAGTTTTTGTTTCTACAGCGATGACTGGGCCCATATTTATCTCCACACTTGAAGCAGAGTCCCAATTCCCTCCTTCGTGTGATTTCGGCATCAGGAAGCAGTCGCACTACTAGCGACTTTCGACTCCCCTGTCCGCGACTCATTTCTTTTTGCAGCTTCAGCGTTAACGAGTGATGCAGCAGAGGCAAATCCTCGCGTGGGCTCTGGAACATGAGTGACCCGTGAGAAGAAGGGTTGGGTGGCTGCAGTCTTCAGCCCACTTGAGACCCTCTGGACTCGGTTAACCCTATGGCCCAATTCCTTATCCATTATTCTGAATTTCTCTTCTACGCAAATTGCTTTCTCCATCAGGTCGCTGAGCATGGTCACCTCCGACATCTTCAGTTCCGCTCTAATTTCGGCCTTCAGTCCGTTAATGAAGGCTCCGATAAGGCATTCCTCAGATGCATCCTTCAGCAGCGCCGAGAGGCGCTCGAACTCTTCCACGTACTCGACTACCGTGGTCTCTTGCTTGGTCGCAAACAGCAGCTGATATTCCCCCCCTCTATGCGACGAATGAAATCGTTTCAGTAGCTCGTGCTTGAAGTCAGACCAACTCCGTACCGGGTACCTTGTCTCTCTCCATTGGTACCAGTTCAACGCCTTCCCCTCCAGGCACACCACCGCTGCCGCCAACCGTTCCTCCTCATGGATGGCATTGACTTGGAAGTAGCACTCAACGCGGAAGAACCATCCAACCGGGTCCTCGCCAGTGAAGATAGGTAACTCGAGTTTCCTGTATCTTGTCGAGTCCCTTTCACCGCCATGACTGTCAGCCTCCTCTTCCGTTCGTAGCGGGGTTTTCTTAACAGTTTGTGATTCGGCCGTTTTCTGCATCTGTTCCAGAGTTGCATCCATTCTCAGGATCATCTCTCTGAAAAGCGCCATGTCCCTTAGCAGACCCCCGAACTTCTCCTGCATCTCTGCCCGCAGTTCTTGCACACCCGGCGCCTCCTTTTCTGCCATACTCTTACCAAGCACCGATAGATCTCACCGCTTTGATACCAAATGATAGGAACCGGAACTAGACACAACAATAAGCAGATAATGAAACAGTAAACGGGTTCCTAGAAATGAAGATATTACTCGAATATGATTAATCAATAGCAATCCTCCTACTCAGTGGGATATAGGAAGTTACACAAAATGTTTCACTCACACTCACAGCTCATACAATGGTCCTGACATTCGAGAGGTCAGCTCTCTCCTCACCATACACTCATGCAAAAACGTCTTACCCCCCCCAAGCTACAACGGCTAAAAATACTTAAAAGTAAACAGCACAGTCTCCCAAAATACACAACCTAGTACACAGACCTAAAAGACATTAGAGTGTGCTACTTTCTCCAAAAAGGTAGGAAATAGAAGTCAACTCCCAGGTTGCTTAGAAAGGATTGTTGCCATTTGCTTGCTTCTGCCTCTGTCGCCTCTTATAGGTATTTTTAAATAGGTTGATCCTATCAGAGACAAAGTGGATTGGAGTCTTATATTTATGATCAAAATAAAACTCAAATATAGTCTTATATTAAGGAACGGAGGTAGTATTTCCTTAATTTTAAAAGTTTAAATTAAAGACTTTGATATTTCATGTTTTGATTATCAAGTCCCTTACTATTAAAATTGCCGTTAAAGTTAACTGTTTTTTTTTTTTAAGTTAACAGTTTTTTAATGTCACAATGTTTACATTTTTTTATTATACAACATTTCATTAAAAAAAAAATTTGATATTTCACATGTAATTTTAAGCATTTTATGCTTTTATTTATTTGAAAAAGACATAGTCTAATACATTTTGAACATTTTTTTAAGCGTCTTATTTTAAGCATAAAAATATATAAAATTACATATTAAATATCAAATATTATTTTTTTAAAATACAATGGTATATAACAAAAAATATAAAAAATATTTCAAGCATGGTTTGGGAGATAAGGAAAGCAGGTTTCATGAGCGAATTCGACGTAATCTCTATCAGAAACATATCATTGAACAGTGAATATACCTGCAGGGGAACCAAATTGTTCGTTCACCCCGGAGCGGAGAAGGAGGAGGTGATCTATCTGGTGATCGCAAACAGGCAAGAGGATTCTTTTCGCAGGTGAGTAAAGAAAAACAATGTTTCCAAAAAGATCTCTAAGTGTTTCCACTCCGACCACATGATTTCTTCTTTTTTGGCCCTTTTATTCTCTGCTTCTTGCTTTTCTGCTTTGGAGGTACTTCGTCTGCATCATCATTTTCTCCCCCAGAAGGGCTTTCACTTGGAGAATCATCATCCTTATCAGAACCGAGTACCAAGTTCTCCACCACATCTTCATCAGTTGCTGTCTGTTTTTGCTGCTTCATCTTCTTTTTCTTTGTTTCTGTAGGATTTCTTACCCTGCACGCAAAGCAATTCTGAGACCAAAGTACAAGGCACACCAAAATTCTTGAAATACATAAATGCTTGTTAATGCAGCCGCGTTCATTAGTCTGTAAATCCATTGTGCTAAGTGTTCAGCAAGCTCTTCAACTACAGAAGAAACGCATGCCTCTTGAAATGCTCTAGTCTTCAGGCTTAGCTTGCTAACCTGATACATTAGAGATCTCAAAAGTTAGATGGAGATGACAAGGATGAGACTGAGAGGGGAAAAAATGTTCAACCAAAACATGGTGTTCATAAAAATTTGACTAGCTTGAAGAATTTCATAAATGAAGTATCATAAGACTCGTCATACAGTGCCTAAAAGTTCGAAGAATCATATGTAACAGTGTGCTTTCGATCTTTGCTTATGTAGAGAAACAATGTGCCATAAAATCCCAGGCTCATAAACCCCAAAAAGTTCAAATGTATGAAGCATTTTCCCCCAGGATGATTTCATTTAAGCAAATACCCCAAAGTCAAACGACCATAAAAAATGTGCCACTTTGGGAAGCAATTTTGCATAAACGTCGTCATTTTAAGAGAACATACCACTCTGGGAAGTCTGCCTTACAGGTTAACAACTTAGGCTCCCATGCCTTAAGTGATTGCTTGATGAAGGGACCATTTCGATCAGAAGAAAATCTGTTGAGGACGAAATTGAAAGTAACCTTTGAGGAACTGGATCATTGATTTACTTGCAAATTAAAACATATGCATTTGGACTTCACAGAACCAGTGCGATGATTTTGATTGGTTATGCGAAAGAATACTAGAAAGAACATTGAGTAGAGACAAACAGTGCTTAGCTCATAATGTATTTTTCCTGAAGAGGGTAGGAAAAGCAGCCGAAAACAAGGAAGAATATTTAGGCTGGGGTAGAGTAAGGGTCCGTTTGGTACAAGGAATTGGAGAAATGGAAGGAAGGAAGAGGAAAAAAAATTTTAACAAGCTCAACTTGAAAAATTGAAGAAGTATGGCTAAAACCTTTTAATTAAATTTTATTATTATTTTATCTTGTCTCTTCTCTTTATTAAAATTTTAAAACCTTACTTCTCCAAAGCTCATTAAAAATGACATCATTTCATTTTATGCCAACATATAATATAATATTAGAATATACTCCTCCGATCTTTAATATAGGACCTAATTCTTGAGTTAGTTTTGGTCCTAAATATAAGACCCATTTATCATATTTATCAATTTTCTTTAAATTACCCCTATGATACTCCCTCAACCATAATCAAGTAGAAGAGAGGGGGTATTAAGAAAGATGATTATGGTGTTTTAGGACAAATGTGTCACTTTTTTTTATAATTAACTAATTTACCTAACTTTCTTAATCTAATCAAATTAGTTAAATGGGTCTTATAATAAGGACAGAAAGAGTATCATTTTTTTATTTTGTTGGCCAAGTTTTTTTATTTAATAGTAATTTAAAAATAACTTATAACTGACTCAGGTTAGATATAGGAGCCCCCATTTGACCAAAAAAAAAAGAAGATATAGGAGCCCCCATTGCCTAAGCAAGTCATTAAATGCAAATTTACCAAGCTTTGCATAATAATTTACCACTCGAGATTGCAAAATGTTTTTTGGTGAGTCCGAGATTGCAAATTTAACAGTGACAATGGGAATAATTTGATAATTACAATTTATTTATTTATTTTTGTTTTTCGATATGATTGACTCCTTCATAGTAGTTTCAAAAATTTGTAGTTTTCCATAAATAATTGCTAAGTTTTGTACTTTAGCATAATTTTCTCAACTTTATTGCGATTTTTTTTAATAATATTTGAGTCAGTTAATGCATTTTTAAATTCAGTTAATAATTTATAATAATTATGATGTCACTATATGGTGTTATTACAATTCCCACAGCAAGCGCCACAAGCCATGAAACTAACATTAAAAATATGAAAAATAGAACAGAAGGGGAAGGCACAAAGGCCGGCGGATGCCATACTCAAAACGACAGTGGGTACAACGAACGAAGTCTCGAAGTCTCAACATTAGACGGAGGCGCACACAGATAAGAGGCTGACCGCTAATCAAGGTGGGTGAGTTCGCGTCACTGATTCTCTTCACTCTTTCTGGGATTTCTAGGGTTTTCTTTGTGTCTACTCTATAAATCCAACTTCCATTCTGTTTGGTTTTTGAGAAAAGCTTACAATGGAAAAAGGTCTGTTGCGTGGATTGCATGTTCATGTTCCCCATTTATGTCCTTTAGTTTTGTTTTCTTTGAATCTGCTCCGCAATAGGTTGGTGGTAAGGTTCTGAATTGCTCTCCAGTATTTTGATTAAGTCGTTCATGGGATACTATTACTCGCTATTTTAGTGCTCTCTTCTCCTTTCGTTCAATCTATTTACTCCTGATTCGTTATTTCTGGTTCTCTTCGAGCATTAACAGCGCAATTGTTCGAATTTTGTTTTCTCACTAATTTAAATTGAAATTGATGTTACTATTAGCCGTGAAAATATTTACCAACTTCTTTCCGGACGTCTCCTGGAGTTTTTATTTGTTAGTGTATCCTCGATTGCTGGGGAAGAAACTTCAAGATTCTAAATTTTTCATATTCCATGATTATTTGCTTAAGACGTAGCCACATGGCTTAGACTTCGCAATTGTCTGTAAATTTGTGTTGCGGAAAAGGATTAAAATGCAATTGGGATATGCATTCTTGCAGCTATATTTGTTGATTTGGTGCTTATTGTTAAGTTCATTGATTCATAAATTATGCTTGCGATCACTTCTTTCTATTCTATTATCTTCTTGGCATCCTTCTGCGTACGAATAAATCTGTTTGTTTGTGGGCTCTTTAGTATAATTTTGGGTTAATGCATATGTGGCATGTGACATTATCGTGCTCATATAATTTGCAAAATTGTCATTTCAGGTTTCAGCTTGCAACTTTATATGTGTAACCAATTGACGGTAGGCATATATTGTCTATCAAACTAGTTTGTAATCAGAAGTTTTATGTCTGCACTGGGCTTTCAATATGAGTGGTGCGCCTAAGAGACCTCATGAAGAGGCTGTTCATTCGTCATCAAAGCACTCGCATGATGATTCGGGTTCATATTCTAAATTACCTTCATCTGTTTCAAATGAGTACCATGTCCCTTATGATTTAGGTCAGGATTCGAGGCTGACAAAGACACCCCGTATAGAATCTCGTGATGCAGACAGAAGATCTCCTCTCCACTCAATATATCGGATCCCTTCTTCAACTGAGTTACATGGAGATCATCCTGGAAGCGCTGAAAACAGGATGGAATCAAGGGATTCCAAGGAAGTTAGAGATCCACGGGTTGAAAACCGTGACATAAAGACTGAGAAGAAGGAATTGCATGGTGAGGCAAGGAGGGATTCTCAGAGTTCTAAAAGTGATAAGGATCTACGTGTTGAGGGAAGAGGAGATGACAACAAGGATATCAGATATGATCGAGACAGTCATAATGATTCAAAGGGTGACATTAAGACAGAGAAGGATGGTTACGGTGCAGTAAGTAGCCACTTGAATTGGAAAGAATCTAAAGAATACCATAGGGGAAAGAGATATTCAGAGTCCCCCGGTGGGAATTTGGACTCCTGGCATATGTCACGTGGAAATTCACAAGGTCCTCTCGAGGTTGGGAAGGACGGTTCAACAGCTGAAGAGAGAGATTATATGGAAGCTCATGAGGCGGTTGGAGAGAACAAAGTTGACCCAAAAGGTGAAGATAAATTTAAAGAGAAAGATAGAAAAAGGAAGGATGTGAAGCATCGGGATTGGGGGGAGAGGGAAAAAGAAAGAAGTGAACGTAGAAGCAGTACACCTGTAATCAATACGAGTGGTGACAACAAAGAATCTTCCAAAGAAGATAGAGATTGAAAGGTGGGATAGAGAGAGGAGAGATCTTCCTAAAGATAGGGAAAATTTGAAGGAGAGGGAAAAGGACCATGTTAAGAGGGAATCATGGAATGGAGTGGAGAAACAGGCTTCACATATTGAGAAGGAAACTGGTGATGGATCAGTTAGAATGACAGAGCAAGAAAATGCTGTACCAGAGCAGAAGAAACAGAAAGATTTTGAAAGCTGGAAAAATGTTGATAGGGAGGCTAGAGAAAGGAGGAAAGAAAGGGATAATGATTTAGAAGGAGATAGACCTGAGAAGCGTATTAGGTGCCCTGACAAGGAATCAGATGATGGATGTGCTGATGGGGAGGGAGCAACAGAAAAGGAAAGAGAAGTCTACAATTATAGTGTTCAGCAGCGTAAGAGGATGCAACGATCAAGGGGGAGTCCTCAGGTGGCTAATCGTGAACCTCGATTTAGATCCCGTACGCAGGACAATGAAGGGTAATTTTCCCCTTATCTTGCATTTTTATCATTTGGAAACTTTATTATAAGTATCTTTTTCGTTTCCAAAATCATGTAGATGCTTCCATATTGATTTTAATTTATGTAATATGTTACTTGTATAAGCTGAAGCTTCAAAATCCTGGAAAAAGTTGTGAATGATATGATTTTTTTTTTTAATTTGGCAGTCCTTTTTTTTTTATTTCTTATTTTCAATTGGGAGGACAGTAATCTCTTTTAAAAATAATCTTCGCAATGTGGCACAGTAGCATTCAACAACTGATATGAAAGGTCTTTTTGCATTTGCAAGTTGATAATAGAGAAAATAAAACTGTTTGAGTTATAAGCAGGCATTGCACCATTTATATAATTCTTGCACTAATATATTTGAAACACAAGTTTACCTGACTAAAAACCTTCTTATGGGTTATGTTATTATGCCATCTTATATCTTGGGCCTTTGGAGGACCAGGCTTATGCTTTGGAGTTCATGTATAATTATTTCTGTATTTTTATTGTTTTGAGAGTTCTTTGGTGTTTATATTTTACATTTTTAAATAAAAAAGGAAATTTATTGATGGTAAGATATATTGCTGCATTAATTTTTGTTTCTAATCTGAAGAACCAGTTTTGGAAGAAAATGGACCATATTTAATTTGCATTTACTACTTTCTATTGACTATTGATTCATAGACAGAATGAAGCCTTGGTATATTGCACAAGCTTCGGTTGATCTTTCTTTCTTCCTTCCATACGCTTTGGACTTTGAAGTACCTTATCTTTAATTTTGGGTGGTACACAAGTTGATTATTGTACACGTTGATTGAATTACACTTTTTTCTGTACAGAAATAATTTCGTAGACTGAGTCTTTCCTGTAGTTTGTTTGATAATTACTATATGGTTTGTTTATTTTGCAGGTCTCAAGGTATGCTGTCAAATTTGGCTCACTTGCTTGAAGTTTTCTGGCTTGTCATAGACTAATGAATATGTGCCTTCATGAAATAACTTTTGTTGATCAGAAATTCTCTAGTTGGTACACTGTTGCATTCAACTTTGAGGAACAGTAACTTGTTCAAAATTAGTTTCTTTTTGAACTTTATCGTGTGTTACCATGTGATGGTAAACTTTTTGTGCTTATTAATGAAAAAGGCTGCATGCCTTTTTCAAGACTATGCTTTGCATGTCCTCTATATTTAGGTTTCTGCTATTTCAGGGAAAGTAGAAGTATCATCTGTTGTTTATAAAGTTGGTGAATGCATGCAAGAGCTGACAAAGTTGTGGAAGGAATTTGGATCACCTCAAATGGAAAAAACTGGTGAAAGCACTAATAATGGTCCAACCCTTGAAATTCGGATACCAGCTGAGCATGTTACTGCTACTAACCGCCAAGTAAGATAATAATGCTTTGTATTATTGTTGACTTTTTATTTTTGGGAAGGGGAGAATTGATGGCAGTCTTCCCCATACATCGAACGCTTGTCATACTTGGTGCTGCCAAGAAGTTTTTCTTTTGTTTTTTGTCCTTTTTTGCCATTGATATGTTAGCTTTGTGAAATGTGGTTGTATCATCTAAGTTTGGATGTATTAGTTATATGCTATAAGACGATGTTAGGATTATGACTTATAGTTGTTGAGTAGTGATATTTTTATTCCTATCAAGCTATTTCACGTCTTTTCCCTCCCCTTGTTTGCTTTCTATTTGTTGATGTTTTTCAACCCCCCTTTTCCCCAAAACTAAAAAGCTGTCCCTTCTGATTTTACCACCTAGCCAATGTGACTTATGATGTTATAAATGAAAGCTAATGTACTTGCTGTAGTTGGTTACGGCAAGTTTGTTAAGCATTATGTTTTGAATTATGTAAAATATGGTTGAATGGGAACTTTTAAGTATTATATAATTCAGAACTGGAAAAGAAGGAAATTTTCTTACGTCACTCTTAGAGCCTAGAGAGAAGAAAGTTGGTTTAAAGACCTTTTATATCACTTACTTGTCCAACACCCCCCCCCAAAAAAAAAAAAAAAACCCAACCTCTTTTCTTTTACTTCCTTTTTGAGTTGGAGACGAAGGGAGGAGATGCTATTGTTGAGCTGATGAACTTATCCAGGGAGATGGAAGTCTTTTATTTGTCGTTTCTGTTTGGTTACTATATAATTGAAATAACGATGGGATAAAATTTTAATGCACGTTTTTCTGATTATGTTTACCATGTCTTATGTTTAATTGATATGTTCAGGTTAGAGGAGGCCAGCTATGGGGGACTGATGTGTACACGTATGACTCAGATCTTGTTGCTGGTATGTATTGTTTAGAATATAAAGGTGCCATCTTCTGGTTGCTTGTTCCAGGAGGCTTCATGTTTTGGAATTGAAACTAGTACTGATGTTGCAATTTTGTTGCACAGTTCTCATGCATACAGGTTACTGTCGACCAACAGCTTCTCCACCTCCTGCTGCAATACAAGAGCTGTCTGCTGTCATTCGGGTGCTGCCTCCTCAGGATTGTATGTCCATATGGCCCTATCGTCCTTGACATAAAACTTCTTGATATGAAGGGTCTGAAAGATTTCCAGGGGACAGTTGCCATGTTTTCTGACCATACTTTGGTTATATTATTAATGTCATTGGTGATTTTTAAATCCCTCTATGGTCTGGAAGAAAGAGATGAGAATAAGTTTATGTTATTATATCATTGCTTGCTTATATGGTGAATATTAGATATATTCTGGTTGACTTTTGGTTTCGCCATTGAGTACCTTATGAAGGTGTTCTGTTTAATTGTCTAGAATGTTCAATTCATCAAAAATGACGATGAAAATATTAAGTTAAACTTAACTATAATAAGCTGCTTATAGCTATTGCCCTCATCTTTTTTCCCAGTATGGATTTACAGAGGAATATTAGACCTCTTTTAGCTAATTTTTTCTCTGATGTATATTTTTAACCATTTGTATGTGTATTCTAGCCTTCTAAGAGAATCACTTGATTTTTTCCCCCCCTGTAAATTCATTATTCAACAAAAGGAGGAGGGAAGTATTAATTTATTAAATTTGTTAAACGAACGAAAACTTGGCAGCCTACTGTGGATTTGGATCAAGAATGATTTTTTTTTTTTTGGGTCTGGAGAAATCAAAGAAGAAAGCTATTAGGAACAGTGAAGATATAAGTACTAAGAAGCAACAAAGGAGTGGAAGATTTGGAAATTTTGCCCTTATGTAGAGACTGAAATATGAACAATATGTTTTGAGGGTTGATCTTGCTGATTGGAGATTTTGTAATTACAAATTGTGTGAACTAAAGAAAGGTTGGGAGAGAAGGATGAACGGACAAGAAAAGGAAGAATAAGATTGATACCTTTTGGGCTGAGGTCTTTATCTTTACGGTAGATTTGTAAGGTTTTAATGAAAAATTTTGATGACATCAAATCTAATACTAAATTTAATAATAGGAATAGGAAGAATTGGGAACATGCAATTTTCCATGAGGTTTAGACATGGTCTTGAAATTTAAAGTGGAAGGGTTGGCTCTTCTCAACTAAGAGGTACTTAAATGTGCCAATAATAAAGGAACTTCTTGTATCTCACATAATTACGACTACTGCTGCAAGTTTATTGGAACTTTGTTATTTATGTAACCGAATGCATTGCTTTAAGACTTTTCTCTGTCTGTCTATGATTTTTTAGGGGCAAATTAGCCACATTCCTGCCTATCTCCTTCCTTTTATCTATTGTGGTTATGGATATTGCTGTTTCCATTAGAGCTTTATTTGGATAATGTAAATATTTTGGCTTCATAAACAATGTTAGGTTATATTTCTACCTTGAGAAACAATGTTCGCTCTCGCGCTTGGGGTGCTGCAATTGGTTGTAGTTATCGAGTCGAGCGGTGCTGCATTGTGAAGGTACTGACAAATTACTGTAAACTTTTGTCATATTTCACAATTTTTTCCCTCAAGTTATGTGATCTCACATGCGAATTTGCTTCTACATTTACGTTATTTAATTTAGTTTGTAAGAAATATATCATCCTTATTATCTCGTACTTCCACTTGTCTAATTTTTAGAGCTGCAGACTACTTCATATTTTAATTTTTTGCTCACATTTTATATTGATTTGTCTGATTGAGGACGTAATTTTTGAAGGGTCTGTTCTTGCTAGGAATGGTTGTTCACGCTTCTCTACACCTGTGTTTTGGCACAAGCATGTGCATGTACATATTTATAATCATGTCATTGGTTTGGTCAGGCAATTCTCAATCTTTAGAATTTGATGGTGATTTTAACTGTGTTTATTTCACTGGTTTGCAGAAAGGAGGTGGAACTATTGATCTTGAACCATGCCTTACACATACGTCAACAGTTGAACCTACCCTTGCTCCATTGGCTGTTGAGCGGACAATGACCACTAGGGCTGCAGCTTCGGTTTGTCCCTCTTCTAATTCAAACCTTTTGCTTTTAGAAAACTATTTTAGACTTATTACTACTAGTTCCATTTGTGTTTTCTGCTGGATATGAGTTGACTCTGAAATTGTTTATCTTTTACTTGACACTATTTGTGTGTTGCAACTGTATTTCTTGATTTTTTGACTGTCACCTCCTTATATTCTCCTTTTAATTTTATTTATTGGTTGATTTTATGGTTGCTGAATTTGTGGGGTTTAAGGTGGTCATTATGATTTTAAACGTTAATTCCTATGTACGTAAAGCTTTGTCCATTTTAATCAATAAAAACATTAGAGCCCCGTAGCTGCAGATTCTCTTGTTTGTCTCTTCACCAAAAGCATCGAACAGTTTGTTTTGTGCTGTTTCATTTCAATCTATGGGACACTTAGTTTTCTTCTTTATCTTTTTTCAAGCCTGTCTACTATGTTTTGGTCAAAAATATAGATTGTCTGCTTTGATCATATCACGCTTGACATTTTCCTGACTGATAACAGCCAATAAAATATTTGTGATTCTGATTAGACATTTCCATCTTATCCGATGGACTCCGTGTTCTGCAGAATGCATTGCGTCAGCAAAGATTTGTTCGAGAGGTTACCATACAGTACAACCTCTGCAATGAGCCTTGGTATGTTGTCTTGAGTCTCCAATCTTTCTGTGCTTTTCTAATATTTTGCTATTTCAAAAGGCGTTATAATTTTTTCAAAACTTTTTTTTTTTACTCATCTAAATTCTGCTGATACTCATCAGGATCAAGTACAGTATAAGCATTGTAGCTGACAAGGGTCTGAAGAAGTCCCTCTATACATCTGCTCGTTTGAAGAAGGGAGAAGTTTTGTATTTGGAGACCCATTCGCGGAGGTATATTTTGCTTTGCAGTTCCTGTCCTAGATGAGCGATTCCTAATTTCCTATAGGTCTGATTGCTTTTATTTAAATTTTAAACATGAGTGATTGCCTAGATGGTGCATGCAACAAGAATGTGCTTATGTTGTGGAATCAAAGAGAATCGTTGTCCCCCCTTTTTTTTGGGGCCCGGTGAAAGTAGATGTTTGAGGCATTGAACAAAATTTTAGCGCTTTCAGTCTTGCTCTAAGTTATAATTTAGTTATTTTATAAGAAAGTAACTGTCTAGTTTACAGAATTCAGAGTCCTTGGTGGTAATCCTGAAAGGCTTACGGTCTGTTTTCTCCTGGAAGTCTGAGATTTTAAAGTCAAAGACTCATCCTGTGGATCTTCCCCCTAATTATTAGTCAATTCCTTGTAGATATGAGCTTTGCTTTACTGGAGAGAAAATGGTCAAAACACCAGCATTGCAATCACATGACGCAGACATTGAAAAGTCTCAAAATCACCACTCTCATTCTGCAAATGGTGATAAATCTGACAGTGATAACGTCATGATTGATGTATTTCGATGGTCTCGTTGTAAGAAGCCTCTGCCACAGAAAGCAATGCGAACGATTGGGATCCCTTTGCCCCTTGAATATGTGGAGGTACTTCCAAATCACGTATTTCATTCGTTTCACTTGCCTATGAATAACCTCTGTTGAATTCTCCTCTCAATGTAAGAAACTCCTATACAATTTTTTGGAAGTTTGCTGATGCCTCTACTGATTTAATTTCTTTAGTTGGTACGCAGTATGCTTGCTCTGTTATTCCTATTACCAGCTTATTGTTAAACTTGGTTTTCATGTTGTCCAATTTTAGTAACTCGTGATATTGGTAGTTGAGACGAACTCTTGAGCCTCTCGTGTGTCCCAAAAAATTTTTCCTCTATTTTCCAGTTTCAAGTATATGTAACTCCTTGCCCTTGTTTTAACATTGCAACTTGGTTATTTTGCTCTGTGATTTTAGGTATTGGAGGAGAATTTGGACTGGGAAGACCTACAGTGGTCACAGACTGGTGTCTGGGTTGCAGGAAAGGAATATACACTTGCACGGGTGCATTTCTTGTCCATGCATTAGTCCATAGTTTTTCCCTATTTTTTTTTTTTTAAACCTTCAAGTGGGGTGGGAAAATGGGGTAATGTTATATACTATATCACATACAAATTTTTATGTATCTACAACTCTATGCTGTTGTAATTTATAGGGCATAGGAGAATTACTTGCTGTATTTTTTCTTCTTTGTATTTATTTCTGGTTATTCTTGCGTATGGGCCATTATTGCTGGCATTTTAATTTGTCCTATTATTCGTGGGTTGAAATAATAACAAGTTAAATTTTGGGCATGGTCAAGATAGATAGTGACGAGATGAAAAGCTCTTTAGCACCAATTTTTTTTTTTAAAAAAAATACAAAGCATCGATGTTTGTTTTAGGTCAGACTGGGTTAGCATAAGAGGTGCGTGTTTATTGGATTGTTTGAGATAATCTTTCTTTTGCAATGATTTCTTGTAAAACATTAAATTTTACTTGAGGGGTTTTTTACACAAGTCAAAACAAAACTCTCAAATACATATATTGTAAAACAATTTTCAAAAAGTTAATTCAAACACTTAATTTCCTGATACAAATGAAGCTGCTAGTTTCATTTTAGACCTTGATGTTACGTGCAAAATTGTGCATATTCTCATTTTCATATCTCCACATTCTTGACTCCCTTTATGCACAAGAACTTGTGAAGAAAATATTACATGTGATTATTGTAAAAAGTAAGACGCAAAGAATAATTTCACCAGAAAACACAAAATGGAAAAATAACTAGGCGTTGGATGTACATTTTTATGGCCCGGATGCATGATGTTTGTATTGGTCCTTTTTTTTAAAAATATTTGTCCATTTAGCTGTGGCAGAGCAGAAGGGCGAGAACAAGGCCCAACTTAGATCCCCATCACTGATGCTTGGAGGGATCATTCATCATACCTAAGAAAAAGAAAAGACATAAACATTTGTTATTTTTTAAATACACGATTGTATTACTATAAAAGATCTCTTACATATCTATGCAGGCGCGCGAGTAACTGCTACTTTGAATTTGTTACCCCCCCCCCCCTCTCAGAGTGTGATATTTAATTTCTTTTCACTAAAAGATACTTCTATTTAAAATAGAAAGTTAAAACAAGTGACATTTGCAGTATTTGTCATAGTACAATTGAAAATAATCCCTATCACCCCATCAAAGAATTGACAATAATAAACCTGCCTGGAACAGTTTATAAATAATTTTTAATAGTGATTTAAAAACACGAAACAAGTATATAAAAAGAATTTTGTCTTTAAACCCTCTCAAACAGGTCCAATAGCTTATGTTTTTTAACAACCAAACTAAATTACAATTGGCCCATTCCCTAGAATGATGTCAAATATCCAGCTCTGGTTGCTTACAAAGCTCTCACCATAGTAGATCCTATTTATCAAAAAGAGCAAAAATAAAAAGCACTAGATCCCTATTCTCCCAAGTGTGGTTCCTCATCACGGCTTTAAGATCGCCGTAACATGGACACCATGCATTACATATCTAACCAAATAGAAATTTAATGCGAGTGCCCCCTGAAGTTAACTTACTGATAGCATGAGTCTGATGCATCAAACTCGCCTGATATTAACCGCCACACCCCCCCCCCCCAAAAAAAAAAAAACACCCATTACATTTCTATTGTGACTAAAAAAGGGCTTGATTAAGTTAGACGGCCTTCCACAACAAACCCAAAAGTTTGAGTTATCAGTCACGTTACTTCTGGTGCTCCCAAAGAGTCACCACTCATTCCATTTATTCAAGAAGTCATCCCACATGGCTGTAGCCATTGAATCCCTTATGGAGAATGCAAGTTGCTCTTCCATTGAAGAAATCAATTGAACACCAGGAAGTTCATCAACATCTGACATCTCATCCACTGGTGCTTCTCCGACAGTGCTAAACAGCCAATCATTTCTTTCATGCTGGCGTATGAAGTTATGCAGAACACATGCAGCTATCACAATGTCCCTCTGAACTTGAAAAGAATATTGTGGAGCAAGCTTGAGAATAGGAAATCTGGTTTTTAACACATTAAATGACCTCGCTATGGCATTTCTCAGACAACAGTGCCTGTGATTGAATAGCTCCTTTGCATTTCTGGGTAATTGATTAGCACCTCTGTACTCATAATGATGGTACCGAACCCCTTGAAAAGGAGCAATAAAGCCTCCCATATTAGAGTATTCCATATCAACAAGGTAATATTTTCCTGTAATAGTTTCAAAGAAAATAGTTCAGAGATGGTACCTACTTAAAACGTATGTTATAAGGAATCATACGACTACCAAACCTTCAGGAACTTGGGGGAAATTCTGATCTGGGTCATCAAGAACTGCCCTTAACACACGCGAATCAGTAACAGATCCTTCCCAACCAGGATAAATGAATATGAATTGGAGGTCAAATGTGCAAGCTGCCAGCACATTTTGAGATAGTAAACCTTTCTTATTACGAAATCGAGACTGGTCTTTGGCCGGGACATGTGCAGGAATATGCATGCCATCAATTACTCCAATACAATCCTGAATTAAAAGGCACGTGCAATGTAACATAGGAAAAACTTGAACAGAGAATATAGAAGATGAAGATTAGTTATCAAACAAACCTTGAAATATGGATAAAATCTGTGGCTACTGAGAATTTCTGAAGATGTGGTGGTGTCATGAGGTTGCAAGAATTCACGTGACAAGGACTTAATAGCCTTCAACACATTGTTAAAATGTCGGCTAATGGTTTCACCAGAGTGCTGAAACCGCTCTTGAATCACTCTATTGCGTTCATTATGACCAATGATGTTTAAGAATATTGTCAACTGCTCCTCTATCATCACACCAGCAGTGTCACGCAACAAGGATCTTTGTCGGAGAATGTCACACAACTTGTGGAAAACATGCTTGTCCATTCGCAACATTTCCCGACTGAAGTCATCATGCGCATTCAGCATTTCAGTCATAAATCCACATCTTCTAGGTGATAAACTACGGTGAGGTTGTTTGGTTATACAGTTATAATAATAGTAGCCGGCAGCTGCTGCAACTAGCTCCATCTCATTCAATTCTAAGTCAATGTCATCCACGCTGATTGATGCATCTGAAAAGATAAACCTCAAGGATGCGAATGGCTCAAGATAATAAATTTCTAGTATATCAATTTAATGACTTTACAAAGTTTCCCAACCAACGTATAAAAGGATATGTCAAACAACGTTTCAACTAAAAACTGCTATTTTAGCATTCAAAATATCATATTGTTAAAACTAGAAAAAGATGTAGGCATTACCCACAAATCAAATTGATCACTACCATAACTTTTTGGCACTACACTTCATTTTACAAAAGTATAGGATCGAATTTAATAAAAGAGCCAGTTTTCCAAACATTTCAAAAAGAGGAAGCACCACACTTGCCCTGCAACCACAACAATCTTTTCTCACTCTTAAGAGAGATAAAAATCTCTCGAGCAATAGGCTTCTCAAATAAATCCAAAGCAAGAAAGTAGATCCGTTCATCAACACCTTGCATCTCATCCAATATTTTGATGCATTTGCTTATAGAGAATCGGTCCTCATTCTTCATAATTGCATTTGCTCTCATCTTTGAAACAGCTGCTATTTCCAGCATGGCGTCCACTATAGCATCCCCAGTAGCTTTGCGACTTCTCTTCCGACGACCGGAACTTGATGGCACACCAGCCTGACGCTTGTGTCCATCTAACATATGCACATCATCCCCAGAGCCCGAAGATGCATCCTCCTCCCCAAAATTCATAGGCACTGTATGATCAGTATATATGCCTTAGATGGCAATGCATAATAAATTAGACTTCCACCTCCTAATAAAAACAGTGAAAGACTGATAATCTAAACCCAACAAAGAATTTAAACAACACAAAGCACACCAAGATAACAGAAATAATCAAACCATATAGCAGGTTAAATGGATGAACTCAATAGGCATGCAACCCTAAAACATGGCAGGACCACCTACACTTCCTAATGAAAACATTCTTCATCCTTTTTATTTTCTTTTGCTTTTTTGTTAATAGAAGCTTATTGGAGAAGGAAGAATATCTAATAATTATTAGACCATCATTGATAGACTAACTAAATCAGCACCTAAACCCAATCTTCAGAGAACTATCCGGTTCCTTCTCGATCAGTTACAACGCCAAACAATGCTTCAAAACGGATGAAAAAATTCAAGCGCAGCCGGAACATCCACTTTATCAAGCCCTCAACCCAAATGTTCCTAAAAGGAAGAAAAAACCACCAAAAAGGCTCAAATCCTTTTTTTTTTTAAATAATAATAAGCTTGGGAGTTAATGGTGCAAAACATCAGCAAAATAAAATTCAATCATCCAATAGGATCACTATTTTTGCCACCGGACTTACGATCACCTTGAGCAAGAATTATAGAGTCAAATCATTGAGATAAAAGGTCAGAAACTTGCATTAATCTCTTTAATTTTCTGAGCATGAATCAGAAGTGAGAATAGAGAGACATACAGTAGAGAGGAGTGAAAACTACCGTCGTCTTCACAAAGTGGGAAATTTCGTAACGAAGGTTTACAAATTTCCGAATCAGAGATAGGGTGCGAGAGGAAATAAGAGTGAAACAGTGGCATTGGGGATTAGGGTTTAGGAACATGTCACATGGTCAATTCTCCTTTCTCTTGTTTTTTTGTTTTGTGTGCGCGCGTGCGTGCGCGTTTGTTTGGGTCACGTGTCA